>NC_068301.1:3533101-3583101 GCF_025860055.1 Xyrauchen texanus | reverse complement strand
GAGAATCGTTTCTATTCATAAGCATTTCCTTTCAGTGTCGTGAAGTGACTGAATACCTCAAAAGACGCTAATACTGCAGCCTTCACAAGCCACGCTGACAAAGAACATATGTGAAAAACTCAAGACTCTCAGGGATTAACCCACTTATTTCATTTAACCCCTTTTGATAAAGACAGCCGGGTAAGATAAACATTCGCTAAAGTGAAAGATGATACAAACTGTGAGCCACCGCCAGGTAGCGTTCAGAGGGGGGAACAGTGCAACGTTTTTCTACTGTTTGTTCTTGGTTGCAGTTTTGGGGAAGCTATATTAAAGCTGTAGCTTTCCAGGTTACAAGCTATTTATTTTTTAAGTAGGTAGACTGTAGCAGGGGCTCAACTACACATTTCCGAGCAGGTATGCCAAATTACATTTTGTGCCCCATGTATCTGTCAATCGAGGGTGGGGGGTGGGTGATGTTGGAGGGGTCGAGGAGGCCGATTGCACCACCTTTAGTGAGCCACTGGCGCCATGCTCAATATGGCACCCCTAAGCATTGCATACCTAGCATATATGTTTTTTGCGCCTCTGGACTACAGCTAAGTGTGACGCTCTTGTTCTACCCGCTCCATACGGGACTCGAACCTAGGTCTCCGGCGTGAGAGGCGGGTGCTCTAACAAGGAGGCTAAAGGCTACAGCCTCTAGCATCAGTCGCTAGTGCACCTCTTGAGATCAGGAGAGTGAGGTTTTACACACTGCACAGCTATCTACAAGCTGGCTCCCGTTTCACTCACCCCCCTAAACCTCACTCCCATCCGGGTCACGGCACCAATGTGATGCTTCTGTTCTACCCGCTCCATACGGGACTCAAACCTAGGTCTCCGGTGTGGGAGGCGGTGCTCTAACAAGGAGGCTACGTTAATGATTTTAACGTGGCTTGTTTTACGCATCACATCAATTACGCTACAACAACAACAACTTTTATTTACTTTCACACAAATCATGAGTAAAACAGCAGCTTATCAGTTCAAAAGTTACTCGTTAGAATATTGTGTTACTCCTTAAAAAGTAACTTAATTAATTAAAAAGTTTTTTCTCACATCCACTTTCTCTTCTGCAATGCATTCCATACAAATAATCCATGCATTGCATACAAGAGACATTACAGGTCACGCTAGCTACTGTACAACACTCATGTCAAAACAACATGAAAGTAGATCTTCACATCATATTTATAATAAAGCAATAACATGAATATGCATAATTTGTTTTTCCATCAACATGGCAGCCAATATGAATAATGAAGAATAACCACTATCTTACCTAAAGCAGCAAAGTCCAACACTTGAACCTGCATCATATCCGTCATCATGTGCGGTGCCCATCGACAATGCCAGAGTCAACTTAAGATGTTTTTCAAAAGTCAGGATAAAATTCAGTGGGGAATGCCAGCCTAACATGTTCAAGGAATGTGTCTGATAATAAAAAAATATTTTTCACTTAAGTCATCTCAGTGCACGCTTGTTTTGAGTTGATCCACGGTGCGTACAGACGCCAATGGTTGATTGCGCCTTTGAACATCTTCAAAGGCGCATGTTCGTATAACTTGAATGGTATTGTATTTAATGCTACCAAAATGTCATAAAAACGGATTGTATCATGTATATAAAATAAAAATGTAGAATCATGCAGTCATTTTCTCTGCGTACACAATCGATGTAGAACGTTGCTCCGCGCCACTGATCCAGAGTCAGCTATTCTCATCCCATTCTATAACACAGAGCAGTTTGGCTGCATAATTCAGTGAATTGAGCAAGTTTTTCACCCTGTGTATCATGTCATGGCCAGTGGAAGACTAGTCTTATAATCCCTTTGCCTAAATGCGTTTACTGATTTTTGAATGCAGTGTGAATTAACACATGAATCAATTGAATTTCACTCAATCGAATATTGACCTCATATTACGCTAGAACACACAATTTTCCCAGCTTGTATTGCTAATACGCATGCGCGTTAGTGAGTTGATTGACAGGCGATGTCTGTATCTAAAATGTGATTGGCTCTTTACCTGCAAGATGGGATTTCCTTTATATTTCCATTGACTGTTGGGTGCTAGAGCTTCTTGATTGGGCGTTCCAATTTCTCCCATTCATTTAAATTGAAGTGGTCCATCTCTGCTAAATAGTCTTTGACCTCACACACTATAGAACTGCAATGCCCATCATAAACTACGTCTCCTCCCCGAAGTTTGCTCATTTTTACTGCAGATTTCTCGCAATACAGGGAAAGTATATGTGAACAAAAGCAAAATGTTACATTATTATGTTAAAAAGTAATATAATTACATAACACACGTAATCTGGTAACACCCTTAACTGGGTTTAGGTTCAAGGTTTAGGATACGGAGGGTGGTTTTGTTGATTTATAACCCAATAAAGCATTAACTAAAGCATAAAAAATTGTCTCCCAAATCTTGTTTGGGAGACAATTTTGAACTCACTTTTAGCGCCACACAGTGGACATTTCATCTCGGACCTGCTGTGATACATGCAATGAACATGTAAATATCATTTTGCAAAAAAAACATGGCCACCAATTCTTCATTTACATGAGATCAGGCTGCAAGTAGAATATAAAGTCAAAAGCAGAACGGCAGTGTTTAACGAAATATATTGCTGTAAAAAAGCCACAAAATGTTGCACAGGGTCAGCCGAATGGTTTCCATAAACCAACTGAATGAACCATCAAAACACTTCATGCTCTCCAACACTACATGTGAGAGGATGTTTTTAGAGAGTGCAATTGATTATTGATTATTGGCGTACAGTGAAAACACCATGATATATGAATGTGGTAATCATTCAGTACCACAGTACATATCAAAGTCCCATGGCATTAGCATGTTTTTTGGCTATGGTACCATGACAATACCATGTTTTTATGGACTTTGCCATGATGATGATATCATGATATTCTTGAAGTACCATTAAAACAAGGCACATGGCAATAATTCATTACCATGTTTTTTGGACAAAGTACAATACTATGGTTTTATAGACTCTATAATGGTATTCTTGGAGCATTTTCCTCAGTTTTAGTGTTGGCCTAGTTACTGCATTTTACCTTAGTAGGGCATTTTAGTTGGTTACTCCCTAACACTGCTGGGTTGGGTCTTTAATGAGAGATTTTAACCTCTTGGGGTTATGTCTCTAAACACACCATTGGGACGAAAGCAGCTAATTGCACTCCTCCTCTATTCTGCTAACAGATAATACAGTTTTATTACCCTGAGGTCATTGGGGCAGAGAAGGAAAGAAGAGGCCATATTAAAGAGTGAAAAGATCCCACAGGGGCCATCCTCCACTACTGTCCACCACTGTCCTAAACACTGTCCTAACCAGACAGCATGTCCCGGAGGACAAATAAAGGTGCATAAAAGGCTCAAGCTAATTTAAGTTTTTAAGTCTTTCACTGCAACCATGTCTGCTTACCTCAGATGAAGTTTATTGTCTGTGGTGGGTCGTAGGAGTGTGGAGTGTGACAGAAGGACTCTCAAAACGTCTCTTGCTATGCACAGACTGCCCATCATTGATGCTACTGTAAAACGCTGTTGGTCAAATCAAGTGAGGTGATGAATGAGATGGGAAAACTGTTTCAATAATCCATCCTTCCATCGATCAGTCTTAACAAGAATAAATAAAACAAGAGTGGAACAGTATCTTATTAAGACTCTGAAACCAAGAGGGAACCTTGTATGAAATCCAGTAAAACCTCTCATTCAATTAATTCTCTCAGTAACCTCTAATTAAGAGTGCAAGGAAAACAAAAGGGCTGCAGATGCATCAATGAGACTGTTCAATGAAATGCAAATAACCCTAGATGCCACCATAGAGAGGCTGAGATCTGTCATTCATGAGGCGTTCTGCCAAGAAGTACCAAAAAATACTAATGTTTTCCAAAATGATTAACTTTCCATGATCAGCGAATTAACTGGAGGGTGATATGGTGGACACATGGTGGACACATGGTGGTCAGTGATATTGCTCAGAGATATTGTGTTTGTATATTGCATTGAAAATTAGTTCTAGTCTTAACGGTCTCTAAACTGTAAGTGCAATTGTCACAACTGTTTTATGGGACATCAGAACTCTTTTTGCAAACTATTGCATGTCTGTAAAATGTTGTAAATCACACAAAACATTTTAGAGTTGAGAAGCGTGGGCCTGAGAATCCATGGATCTGTATATTGCATTGGTAGAGCGACCCAAGTCGTCCACAAACAATCATTATTTCATAATTTTATAATTCCCTGTTGAAACAGCTGAACCTCACTCGGAATGGTGCCAAAAACAAAAAACATCCAGCGGCAGTTCTGCGGACGGAAAAGCCTTGATGATGAGAGGTCAACAGAGAACGGCCAGACTGGTTTGAACTGACAAAGTCTACAGTAACTCGGATAACCACTCTGTACAATTGTGATGAGAAGAATATCATCTCTGAATGCTATTCTCAGATGTGGGTTGGTGCTGTTTTGGTAGCACAAGGGGGACCTACACAATATTAGGCAGGTGGTTTTAATGTTGTGGCTGATCAGTGTATATATATATATATATATATATACAGTATGTATATGTGTCTATCCAAATTAAATGAGTTTAATAAAGACGCTGACAAGCCACGCCTGAGGAATGCCACTCATTTGTGTCTTGTCTTCTTTTCTCCTGATTTCTCAGGCAAAAATGAATCTGTCACTCAGGTCCTATATGCCTGGGACCTATAACCGACTTTTGGATGTTCCACTGAGTCATATAGTGGTAAGGATTCCTGCCTGCCACGTGGGAGATGGGTTCAATTCCCAGATGGGGAGCTAACTGTAACCGGTCCTGCTCGACCAGCTCCGAACGAGATTAGAACCGGTGTCTCCGGCATGGGAGGCGGGCATGCTCAGGCTAAAGGCTACATCCTTTACATCAGTCGCTAGTGTGCCTCTTGAGGCCAGGGGAGAGAGGTTTACACACATACTGTCCCGTTACACTATCACACATATTTAACAAAAAACTTTAGTGGTTTGTTTAAAACTTAAGATAGTTGAGGTTTGATTAAATGTGGACACCAAAAGACAATTTGGGTTGCACGAGACAAACCTCAACAGGTGGTACCCTGAAAATTGTGGACAGAAATCCCCCTAATGGACCCTTTTCACACTTCTGCATTCACGAAGCGGAAGTCCTCATAGTTGGGTAAACTATGGCGTCAGTCGGGAAGAACCGTAATAGCCAGATCCACTACAGTGTTTCTATTAGCACAAGTTCTAAAAGAAAAGGTGGCTTGTTGAGCGCGTTAGCATGTGGAGGCTTCACGCGAGAACCACATTATAGCAACCACAAGGAGGTTACCCCATGTAACTCTTCCCTCCCTAGCAACCGGGCCAATTTGGTTACTTACGAGACCTGGCTGGAGTCACTCAGCACGACCTGGATTCAAACTCGCGACTCCAGGGGTGATAGTCAGCGCCAATACTCGCTGATCTACCTAGGCCCCCAATTGCAATTTATTTTCATCGACTTACCTTTGTATTTGTGCAGATAACCCTCAAGAAAAACAAATGGTAATCTTTGTTGGGTTTAAATTTAACCGTTGATGGACGAAGTGGTCAACATCTCCAAACGTAAATGCAGGCAAAACTTTGAAGGACTGTGAAAACACATACGCAACGGCCATAGTTACGTTTACCCAGCCATAACGACTTCCGCGTAGCGAACGCAGATGTTTAGAAAGGGTCCATCATCTTTTAGATACAGACATCGCCTGTCAATCAACTGGAGAACGCGCATGCGCATTAGCTATACAAGCCGAGACAATCACGTTTTTTTTGTTGCGTAATCTGAGGTAAAGAGGCACAAATTACAATACCAGTGTTGTCCGATTTTTTTTTGGTGAGAAATATATTATAAGATATGGATCATAATCTTGACCAACCATTTTGGAGATTTCAGTAGTCCCCCATTCACGTAGATGACAAAACATGTCTGCCGAGAGCGTTCCAAAGATGGTCGACAGTAGACTGACTTGCGAGAAAGACTTTGATAATTCACATCAGACATCATTTTGTTTCCACATCAGGCATATTTTAAGGTTACCTGGCAAAACCCTTTTACAGTGTGAGTCTCCTTTCGCTCGAACTGAACCAGCGACATTATGCACTTCTCACTGATTAACTCAAACTTATAGATTTACTGTAAATCTTGTTCACCAGAGCATTATTGTACACAATAAACTTGACTACTATTGACAAAATTAATCTGACATTTTATTGATTGGTCCATATTGCACACACACACACACACACACACACACACACACACACACACACACACACACACACACACACACACACACATATATGCATGGACGTGTAGCCTGTATGTTAAGCCGGAGATGTGATGACTGTTTAATAATGTGAGTGTTGAATGACTTAACAGTGCTATAATTAATCACAGGCTAGAGGAAGATTCATTTGCTCAATCTATCAACTTTCCCACTCCTTCTCTCTCTCTCTACATCTACTTATCTTTCTCTTTTGCTTCTTTCACAAAGAATATCTGACATAATGCAATTTCATTTAACCTTGGACAGTCGCTGCTCACAGAATGATTGTCAATCTTTGATGAAACTAGAGACACACACACATACACATACACGCTTATATGATACACAACATCCGCATGCACAAAGTCACACCCATCCCTATAATAATAAAGTAAGCACAAACTTCCTAACGCCCAGTCGACACACATTTATCGTCTTGGTAGGGAGCAGGCAGTTGTTGACTCATAAGTGGTGTCAAGTCTTCTGATTTCGATGAGTATGTTATGATGGGGGTTGTGATTGTCAACACGGACCCATAATTCACCTGATCTCCTCTACGAGACCCTGGAGATCGGTGTCTCTCACTTTGATTCACTTTGGGAATAAGAGCCCGCTGTTTAACCTGGCCAATTATTTACACAATATTTACATTATCAAAGAGATCTGCCTTACTGTAAATGCACTGCATAGATAAACGAAGGCACGCATTTTTCATTAAGTACAAAAGATTATAAAACATGTCTATGCCTGACCCACATGACCCACATAATATCTTAATTTTCCTCCTAGACCCCAGTGAGATTAAATGAAGTGCAAATTGAGACTTTTGCTTGAATCACCTGCATCTCCGATGTTTCTTCTGAGAAAAACCCCTGAATAATTCCACGTGTCTCAGAAGAGTTTCAGAAGAGATCTCAACAGTGTCTCAATCTGTCCTCCGATTTTCCAAGACACCACCAAGAATCAAAAGTCGGAGATTTTGACATGAACTCAAACAATTCTAATCAAATTCATCCAAGTCCAAATGATCTGATCCATGCCATTCACATTCAAAGAGACAAAGTTGTAATAAATGGTCTTCTGAGCAGCCATCTCTACAATCATGCAACCTTATATTGTAAGTGTGCCATTGTGCGTTTGGATGTTCAAACTGGGTCCACCGGGGCCCCTCCCAAACCGATGATAGACACATTTAGTCACATTTATTTGATTTCCTCACAAAACATTAAATAGCTCCAAAAACTACCACAGCACTTTCCTAAACACCTGTTTGCCACTATGCACTGCAATATTTTCCTAATCCATGAGATCATTGTGTGTGGTGTCTAAAGTTTCTCAATCGCTCTCTCAAAACAATACGTTCAAATCTCTGAACAATTTGTTTGAATTACTTATTCGTTTAAGCAAACTGCACTTAAGTGCAATTGTCTACACTTTGCACAATAACTAAATGCACATGCCTTGTTGATGAAAACTGACGAGTTGATTCACACTCTTCACAACTTTTAAATGTTTTGGGTGAGTTACTGCATTTTACAGACTGAAATAGAGTTGGGATGTCCCATAAAAAAGTTGTGACAATTGCACTTACAGTTTAGAGAGTGTTAAGACTAAACTGTTAATCAGAAGGTTGCTGGTTCGATCCCCACATCCACCATCATTGTGTCTTTGAGTAAGACACTTAACTCCAGGTTGCTCCGGGGGGATTGTCCCTGTAATAAGTGGCGTCTGCCAAATGCATACATGTAAATGTAAATGTAAGACTGTTTCAAACAATGAGCCACAGCGACGTTTCTCAGATCACGATTGAAATTCTCAAAACGACTGGCTAACAAATTGCCAATGCTTTGGTGCGTTCATGCAATTGATTATGGACAATTGTCTGCTGTTTCCAACATTATCAATTGCTTATGTCATGTTGATCAAAATATATTATACTGGTTCTCTGTTGAATAGTCTTACCCCCCCCAAAACATCTAGGCATTGGTTAATTGCACCAAGTCATTAAATGCAAAATGGTTGAACCAGTTGCCATAATCTGCATCAAGCATATTTTCTATTGTATTGTTTCCTCCTTTGTGCTGTAAAATAGTCTTGTCTTTTTCTTTTCCTGTCCAATCTCTTGCAATCAACAGTAATGTGTAACTTTGTACTGTTGAAATGTATATATGCCATACAGAAAAAGTGCAGCCTTGAGCATTTTCAGTCATTGTCATTGAAACCGTAGCCATAGTTTACATCAACAAATACTGACAGAGTACACGGATATATTGACAACATGGCTAAGCATTTTGACTATCTTGTTTGTGAACAATGGCACAAGATCTTGTCATTCTGATGGCACTGATACGTTCATTGACATAAACATGTACTTCTAAGGATTTTGAGCAAGTTACAGGCTTTTGCTGGTAATCCAGTGTGTGGTGCTGTTTGTATGAACTGTTTCAAGAAATACACTTCTATCAGGAAGACTCGCAGACTTGAGTGAAATTTAAGATGATGTTTATTTGGCGTAGGCCCCGTCCGGTGGTCCGAAGAAGTTGTACTCGGAACCGTCATATCCTGCCGGAGAAAGGAGGCAGGGGCGAGGAGCCTACCCCCGTGCAGGACGGGACTTGACAGGTGGTGGTGGGGTGGAGGAGGTTACATGTTAGTGCACTGAAACAGCAATGTGACTTATAAAGAAACAGCTTACATGTGATTGGCTGGGAGTTACCTAGTTAAAGATGTACAGCTGTGAGTCTTCCAGCTAGAACTACACTGCGCTTACATTTACTGGTTTGCAATTGTTAAGGATGATTCGAGAAATGAACCAAAGCGAATGAGAAAGACTGTAATACTTTTAAAAGTATAGGTATATTAGGTAGCTAATGAGAATCCCTACAATTGTCACACTTATTTTTTTAAGCAATATACCTATATGACATTTTCAGTTTTATGCAAAGTGATTAAATCAAACTGTCCAATAAGTGAAAGGATGGTATTTGGGGTAAAAATGCCTTCTGTTGGGCTAAATTGCATCAGTAAAACACATTGTTTTTCTTAAGTGGGGCACATAGATTTGTTATGATCAAATTGGGCTCACATTGACTGATCCAATAACAATGGAGATTCATTTATTTTCGGAATACACCGGAAAATTATTGGTTGAACTTAATTAAATTGTGGACATTGGTTTCACACAATGAAAAGAAGTTTATTTATTATGAAATTTAAATTTAGCGAAAACATAAATTAAATGAGATAACCTAACCTCAATTAACTCAACAAACATATAAACATATTAAAGGTGCAATAATTTTTTTGCCAATGTGTGAACGGCTTGTAATGCAACTTAAAAAATGAGTCCTTCCCAGACTTCCTAGGATGCCTATTAAAGCCTGTAGACTGATTTTCATGCGAAGGGAGTGGGTCGTTTTTTGCCAGGAAAATCCGAAGTATGTGACGTTTATGCACATTCCTGAGAGCCTCAGTAATCGCTTCTCTTCTGCTATTCAACAGCGACAACAAACTGCAACACTAGGTAACGTTATCTTACAGATGGAGTCCAGCAAACGTCCGGCTCCCAGCACAACACCGACTCCTACACAAACTCAGAGTAAGCCAAAAAAAACATTTATTTATTGAATCATGTCTGGCTAAACGGGACCGTGATCGTGGTCGAGCGAAAACTAGAGTGAACATCGGCAGGGCATTTGATTCCTGGAGGGACCTTCGTTCGGTTATGGGGGATTAAAACCGACCCTGAATTGCCATTCTTCTTATAGGACGGGTAAACTTACATAACTGTAAAGCATGTGAAATATAGTGCCATAAGGATTGATTTGTGTCATTTTAGCTAAACTATAATAACACTCTTCTCCACAAAACAAATCAACATGACAAAAACTCCTCTAAATCTCAACAAAACATTAAACACTGACAAGTCTTCAACTTGTTTCATTTTGCATTCAAAATACATTTGAATGCAGGGAACTGTAAATCCTGTGCCCAGTTTCATCGATACATTGATGCAACAATTATTATTCACATAGTCCTAACCATAGACTTTAAAAAAAGATGGACGACGCCCCTTCGCTCTTTTCCATTGGTGAGAACTGAAGCCGCCAGTGTCCCGATATGGCGCTGACATCTTGGGACTTGAGTCTGCAGTTGCGATTTCGGGACCAGACCTGCGCGGTAGTGAGCAGGAAGTAAAGCCGCGAAATCAAGGCCCCGCCCTCACTCTCGCTGAATCAATCGCAAGCACACGCCCCTGCACTTTTGACTTTTGACTTATGACGGTGTGAAATAATTAATTATAGAAATTTAGATATTACATTTAAAGCTCCAATCTCCTCAGTCCTCCGAAGATCCCGAAAAAAAGTCAGTTGGTGCTTCAGTGACTACTTCACTCAGAGAACCTGTCAATCACAGCTGTCAATCATGATGTCACAGCACAGTTTTTATAGCATCAAATAACTAAAAACAAACTTATTTTGAAAACAAACACTTGAAATTACATCAACGTGATAGAAACGACAGTAAATGACAGAAACTATCTTTGGAAAAAAGATATGTGAAGTGTAATTTAATTGTTTAGTTGGTCTCACGTCCCGTTGAATAACATGGGGAGGCGGGGTTTATGACCTATACTAGGACCAGTCACCGGGGGGTGATCGAGACGTTTTGGCTTCACTTTTGAGGGCTCGTGCGGCACACTTGGTCCCAACACAACTGGATTAAGTGAAAATAGATGGATTGTACACAATGAAATGAAGTTAAGTTGCATTAGCTCATTTTTAAAAGCCGTTAAAATCACGTTGAATCAACAACAACAAATCATCTTGCTGTTTTAAAAGTATTTGCATAAGTTGAAAATGTTGCCCTATTACTATTGTCCATATATCTATACAATATCAGCATAACCCCAGTAGGGGGGCTCTTACCCCGAGTGTCGGGGCTCCCTTGCCACTTTATTTTAATCCTGTTATTATTCTGTTTCAAGCTTATTATGTTGCTCCATCATTAATTAATACCAGAAAATAACAAGCCCTTCTGCACCCTATTTATATATGACAGACAGAAAGGGGTCTAGACTTCTGCACCACACCACTCACATTACCCTCATTCACAGTTCACAATCGGACAGACACACGATGATGATCCTTGACCCCTTTGACCTTCAGGATTATGGAATGCTCTGAAAATCGGCCTCCGTCTTTGACTATCGATTCGGCATAAACGATCACGCCTGCTGATGGACAACAGGTTGATTAGAAACAATGCCGAGTGCGTTTAACGTATGACAAATCAACCTAATACGAGAGCGAGACGGATTCCTTTGGGAAATCTGAAGGTCTGATAAAGTGTTTGTGGCTCTCTAGTGGATGTTCAGTGTCAGACAGTTTCTGTCTAATGTAATGTTGGTATTACTTCAGATTCCTGAACACGCAGAGCTGTTGTCAAGATAAGCTCTTGATCGTATTTCAGAGGTGACACATTTCACTTTTAGCTTTGATTACTCTGGACATTCAGTATCTTGACACTTAAAGTTATGTTTCATTTTCATGAATGCAATCCGAGAGTTTGTTTTTAACTCTGTTGTTTCACCTCTCACACTCCCTCTTTCATGATGACAGACAGCAAACAAGTTCTGCCATCATGTCCCGAAGACAGATCCTGTCAACAGGATTATAAGAGGAAACTGACAATCATGCTCAGACACACACATTTGCTTATCCATTAAATGTACATTTGCTTTCATACAAAGCGAATTGTAAATACTACCGCCTAATCTAAACTTAAACCCCAAGAGAGGATATTGCATTTTAGCGTAGAAAATACATCGTTTCCCTTCCCAAAGTACGGCTAAGTATACCCTCACCTGAATGTACACATACTCAAACACAGAGTCTCTGAACAGCTGCCTAACCTGTTCATCAAAGCACACACAAACATCACCCGATTGACTGACAGGCTGTGTTCAGACAGTGCCAGAAAAGCATGACCTGAATGATCTAGAAGAAGCAAAATGCAAAGGTATCATATAGTTTAGGAGGTATGCTATATCTCAAATCCAATCAGGACTATCCCAGAGAACAAATGCTGCCAGAAAATACACTCAAATGATACGATTCACAATGAGACGTGTACAATATGGAAGATTTGGAAGATTTGACTGTTTTCCACTCAGCAAATGGCGCTCTCGATGATTGGCATCTATAAATGTATTGTGAAATAATGTCTTATTTTGTTCCGGTCAGAAACACAACAAATCTCAAGCAAACAATTAAAGGCCTCCCTCTCTCTCGGCGTTGATTTTCGGCTTGGTGCGTATTGTCGGTGCTCGATGGTTCGTGATAATGTGCTTATTATGAGAACAGGTTCTGCATGGGATTTCTGCAGATATATGTGTGGGAAAGAATGTGGCCAGAGAGAGAGAGAGAGAGAGACATCTGTTCAACACATACACATGTGCAGTACAGGCCACACTGTATCGTGACCTCTGAACTTTAGGGAACTTCACCAATATGAGTTATGGCATGGATTTTATTTATTCTTTAAGATGCAAAATTCTAAAGGTTACATGAAGAAAATCTTTTTGAAGTCCTGTGAAGAAGAAGGAGGAGGGGGATCCTTATATATATATATATATATATATATATATATAGGCTAAACTTTTTTTAATAGTTCTAATGCAATAGGCCAGGCCTAATATAACATATTATCATTATATATTTATTGCAAGTCCAATGATATAAACAAGATATTGAGTTCAATAAAATTATATATATTTTTAAATGAAATTATTTTTATCCAATATTTGCGAGTCACACAAACAAACATGTGTGTGTGTGTGTGTGTGCGCGCGCGCGGACGTGTGTGTGTGTGTGTGTGTGTGTGTGTGTGTGTGTGTGTGTGTGTGTGTGTGTGTGTGTGTGTGTGTAAATCTAAATATATTTTAGGCTATATTTTTAATATTTATTATGCAATACTATAAAATATGATAATTTTTAATTTATAATAAGTCCTATGCTATAAACAAAATACTGGTTTGGATAAAATTATATTTAAATTTGTTATTTAACCTCTTATTTTAAACTCTTATTTGTATCCAATATTTGCGAGGATAACACAGAAAACGAAAATAAAAATAAAAACATTTCAGCGATGCATACAATTTGCCATTTTTCGTAAAATAATAATGTCTTAATTTGGTATTTTCTTAAAAAAAAAAAAAACGGGGATTAAGAAGAAAAGGAAATAAAAAATACGTCATTAAAAATGGGACAAGTCTAGGGCCTGTGCGACTAAAATGCGTGGGTGCTTGAACTTTAAATATAAAAATGTGTTTTCTGATTTATTTTCTCTAATTGCGATTTGAGCTGAATTGATGCGAGCACGCGCGTTTTTAATTAACTTTCCCCGCTGTCCTGTTATGATCTAACACGGTCAAGATGCACATTAATATCAAACAAATAAAATTGCGCGTGATTAAAGCTCACCTCTTTATCTAATTTGAAAGTCAGATTAAACGCATGACGTCCACGTGCACTGAATGTTTATGCGCGGGCTTTACCTCTGAGCGCACGTGCAATCTCAAACAGGCTTCTGTAAATCACAGATTAAAATACAGACTATTCATGATCTTTTCTTCAGTAGTTTTCATTATGTATTTGCGAGTTCTTTCGTTTAAAACTATAAATAAATCATGCATTTGGAAATAATAGCCTATTGCTTATTTCAAACTAAACATTTGAATAAGAATGCTCTTATTAAACGATGAAACGTGTTTAAATCATGCTGGGATAACATGTTCATTTTCAAAAATGTGTACTGCTGATCGTTTAAATTGTCATTTTAATTATTGTATTACATGCAAAATGGATGCAGTTTTATTTTAGAGTTTGTGATATTCAGTTTGATTAGGCTACATCAAATACATCATAGATCATTTAAAAATGGTGCATGCGAACAACTATAGGGCCAATCGAGAGGAAATGCTCGTGGATTAAGCAAACATGAATCTCTGCAATCAATGAGATGAAAGAAGGGAGAGATCGTGGAAGAAGTTCATATCCTCTTGATTGTGAAGCTGCTGCCACGTGCAACACCCATTTCCACCCCCTTGAGTTACCCCGCCACGCCCTGACCCGACCCGCGAGCCCCTGAATGGAGAGAATTCCACACACACACACACACACACACACACAAAAACTAGATCGTATTGTTTCCCATGCAGAATCATTTCAATTGATGCATCGGTGTTTAAATATGCGCAATTAAAAATGTAAATGAAAAAATCTTGACAAATCCTAACGCTCATCTCATTTGCATAAAACATTAGTTCCAACAAAATAATACAAAATAAACACATAAAAAAGTCCACGAAAGGTTCACGCACCCGCCCATTCCACTTGTAAACAACTTGAAGCGCAACACGTCACCAAGAGCTCCGCCGATGACATCATGGCCAACCGCAGCGTCCCCGAGAGCTTCAGCTGTTCTGATTGGTCGCACGGGATCCAGTGGCTCTTCAAAGCACAGTGGTGGGAGGTCAACGTCTCCAAAACAGCCGAGGGACTTATAAATGTTAAGACATTTCCACAGGTGCACAGACACTCGTGGAATGGCAACTTCACTTCTTGGGGTGAGTAGGCTCTCGTGTAGCTACGTTTAAAAAGATGTCATGAATTTTAAACACTCAGATTGCATTTGTTTGCGTTAGGTGCTCTTTCTGTTTTGGTGCGTAATGTTGCAAATCTGCAGATGCGTATTAGTAGTTTTTGCATCTTTCGTTTAAATGGATCGATGGAGATTCCAAATGTTATTGATGTTTTTTTTGTTTGTTTGTTTGTTTGTTCCTGCAAGTGACATCCAATTATCATTTTGGTAAAAAAAAATTAAATAAATGCTTTTAAACTCGCTTCAGATTTCTGACTTTAAAATCTCCATAAATTGTCCCCATTGACTTCCATTGTAAGTGTCTCACTGTAAACACCGATTTATGCTTTTTATTTCCTCAACGCTTTATTAGTAATAAAATGAGTAGTACAAAATAGTTATTCGTGAACGGTGTGTTGTGTCTTCGTGATTAAGATGTTATCATTATTAGAGTATTCCCATCAGCAAATACACCTGTCTCTGAAAGGTTTGAAACAAAGTTGGTTACATTTAAACTAATGCAGCTTTTCGATTTGAAGATATATGTTTAAATTGTACATGTAGGCCTAAAATTCTGTGTCTATTATGTGAGCCAATCCTAATGCACCTGTTGTGTTTATTATTATTATTATTATTATTATTATTATTATTATTATTATGTTCTTGTCTCAGGAGGAACGTAGGGTTGGATCCACTCCATTGGCCATGTTAGCAGCGACCTGTAATAAAATCGGGAGTTCAAGTCCCTCCTCGGACAGCGGCGCGTTTGGAAAAGGAGGATTTCACCCGTGGAAACGCGCAGCGCCCAGCAGCTGTTCTCTCTCGCCGTTCGGAGCGCAACGGAACGATTCATTCAACGCCAGTAGCTCCTTTTCCTTAACTGGCACGAACACCTCCACCAGCCCGTTTGGCAACGACTACCCTGTGTTTCAGACTTCAGTCGCCAACAGTTCCCCGGACCCGTGCGCGCAGTCGGTGTTCATCTCTAAAGTGGACACTCTACAAGGGATTTACCCGAGGATGAGCGTTGCGCACCCGTACGAGACATGGTTCAAATCCGCGCATGCTGGCATCTCCGCCGGGGATGTGGGCACTGGTGGTGGTGGGTCCTCCTGGTGGGATGTGGGCACCGGTTGGATTGATGTTCAAAGCGGAAACGGCGCCGCGCTCCAAAGCTCTCTGCACTCACCCTTGGGTGGGTATAACTCAGACTATTCTTCTCTTACCCACTCCGCGTTCAGTGCCAGCCCGTCTCCTCATCTTCTCACGGGTGGGCAGCACCTGATGGACGGATTCAAACCGGTTTTATCAGCTACTTATTCAGAACCCAACCCAAATTCTATAGCCGGCGCCAATGGACCAGTTTTAGCCGGGTCTCCTGCGGTAACCCTGGCTGGATCTCCCCGCTCAACCTCGCGGCGCTACTCGGGCAGAGCGACCTGTGACTGTCCGAACTGCCACGAGGCGGAGAGACTGGGGCCCGCGGGGGTCAGCCTGCGCAGAAAAGGGCTCCACAGTTGCCACATCCCGGGTTGCGGGAAGGTATACGGAAAGACGTCGCATCTCAAAGCGCATTTGCGCTGGCACACCGGCGAGAGGCCGTTCGTATGTAACTGGCTGTTTTGTGGAAAGCGCTTCACCAGGTCCGATGAGCTCCAGCGGCATTTACGCACACACACCGGGGAAAAACGATTCGCCTGTCCGGTGTGCAACAAGCGCTTCATGCGCAGCGACCACCTCAGTAAACACGTGAAAACGCACAGCGCTGGTGAGCCCGGGTCGAACGGGGTTAAAAAGGGCAGCGATACCGACAGCGAGCAGAGTGGACCGGGCAGCCCGTCCTGTCAGTCCCCTGAAATGATCCACAATACAGAACCCGTCCGGAATGGACTCAACCACTGAGTAAACCTACTGAAAATATGGCACATCATTTTGGAAACATAAGGGGAACACGTGGACGCACCAATTAACCCTCTGATGCATGCATAATTAAATCACAAAATTACAAATTTCACTTATAATAAGTAACAATAACATCATCTTTTTTATTTATTTGTTTACAGAGTGTCAAATATTCTGGATGTAGGTTACTTTACGCACACACATTGAATGTATGTTGTCATACATATTCAAATATAGTGGCACATAACAAGGACAGTCAAATATTATTAAGAGAAGGGGTCAAAAGCATTCACCCCACGCCATTAACTCTGAATGGTTAAAAGTGGTTCTGGTTATGGACACCATCAGAGGGCTATTTTAGCTTTCAGCGCGTAATTAAATCATGCAAGTGCCATTGGTCAAAATAGACGTCTTAAAGATTATTAAATGTGTTTTATGAGCCATGCATCGGCAGAAGGTCTCTCTCAGGTGTTATAGAGATTTTACGTAGTGCTCTGTGGATACTTTATAATGTAGCTAATGTAAATGTGAAATAAACTGCAAAACTGTCTTATTGCTGTCAACACATTCTCCGTTCATTCACGTCTATTTGAGGCACTTTATGAAGATCGAAACATTTCTGAATAACTGCACAGTTGAATTGTATGATTGTAATGAGTGCTTCTTGATTATAGAACTGTTTATAGGCTTGACACAAGTCTATAGAAATTGTAAGAAAACATCACAATGAAATTTGGAGATTTAAAGTGTCAACGGAGCCATTTTTGTACATTAGTTTCAGTAACTTCTTTGACAGTAAATCTGAATTCAGTACAAACTGAAAATGTATATAGACTTGTCTTGAAACTCTATTTATAATTCAGTTTGATTTGTGCTTTGAAGTCTATCAGAGTCGCACTTTGAATCTCTATTTATGATTTTAGGATCAACTCGATCAAGTCTGTTTCTCTTCAGTTTTATTATTATTTAATGGCGCATGTGCATTTGTATTTACTGATCGTTTACTTTAAGTTTGAAAACTTGTAATAAAGTCAAAGTTGACTGTAATATTTGGCTGTTTTGGAGACATGTCCATGTTTGTATTTTGTTATTTTCGTTCCATTGTTGCCATGCGCACAAATTCCAAAAGTAACAATGAAACGGTTTTAGAACACAGATATCATTTTTGAAATGCAACATTTCAGTTCATATAATAATGTATTTGTGCAGTCAATGATGCATCATTCATTTGGAGATGTTTCTATATTTTGTGGGATTTTGTGTTTTAAAGTCACGCACTGAACAAAAATGTTTTTTTTTTTTTTTTTTTTAATCAGCAAAATAATTACTTACAGGTTATAAATAACATTAGAGAATGAACGACGACGTCATATGCTAAGAAGAAAACTGCTTTTGAATATTTTAGAGCATAATGGAGAATAAGCTCTAAATCAATAGAAAATAAGTTAACGTGAAAAATGACAAATAATCATATCATCACATATATAAAAAAATTAAAATAATATATATATATATATATAGTTGCACTTTAATCAGTCCTGGTGAAACTTTGTAATGCGGCATTTTTTGTAGCACTGTCTCCTTAAGATGATTCCCTTATAATGTATTCCTCTTTTGTAAGTCGCTTTGGATAAAAGTGTTTGCCAAATGAATAAATGTAAATGTAAATATCTATTAAACGCTAAATATCAATGATATTAAAGTCAGTGGCATTGCAAATTAATAGATGCTGTTTTCTTCTTTGAACTGTCGAAAACCCCCCGAAAATAACACTGACATTTAAACACGTGCAGTCTCTTAAATATTTAGTCAGGCTAATGTAATGCTAGTCAGCTGGTTGGTGCTGTGAAGTGTGTAAAGCAACTGACCATAGATGATTCAGCCTTTAGCCTACTCATTTGTGCACTGGCTTGCCTAAGACTCCGGTTCGAATCCCGCTTTGAGCAGATGAGTAGGACCAGTTACAGTGGTGCCGTGACCCGGATGGGGGTGTGTGTAATGATAGCTAGCTGGTAGGTAGCAGTGCTGTGTGTAAACTTCACTCCCCTCAGTAATTGACACTAGAGGTTGTATCATTATCCTCATTAGCACACCGGAGTCCTGGGTTCAAATCCCGCTCTGTGCAGTTTGAGCTATACTCGTTACACTAACATTAATCTACTAAACCAGTGCTTTATTTCATTGCAGCTGAACATACAATGCTTATTATAGAAATGCAAGATGTCTAAGCAAACTGGTTGCTTGGAAGCCACCTTACCGCAAACATAACCCCTCAACTCACAAACTCTAGTTGTGTTTTTACAACTTTGCGTTCAATTATTTACAATTAAATTACTATTTTCACGCTGATATTTTTCTTTACAACCTGACTCCAGCTGTGCTCTCTTGTTAGTATTTAGTGTCTCTTAGTGGTCACTGGAACTGAAGCCAAATCTCATGAAGTCCTTCCCCCTTAAAGGGGCAGTTCACCCAAAAATTTTAATTCTCTCATCATTTACTCACCCTCACGCCATCAAAGATGTATGACCTTCTTTCTTCTGCTGAGCACAAATTAAGATTTTAATAAGAATATCTCAGTTCTGTAGATCCAAACAATGCAAGTCAACAGGGTCCAAAACTATGAAGCTTCTTTGAAGCATTCTTCGCGCATATCGCCACCTACTGGGCACGGAGGAGAATTTATAGTAAAGAAGGACTTAAGTAGGGATCTGAATCGATATTTAGTATGATGCACGTGAATCCGTATTTTACGTACTGTCCGTCATACTTTTTGTTCCTTAATCTTTTTCAGTTCACTTGAGCATATGCCTAAAAGACAAGCAGTGTTTTGATTCGTTTTTTGTACGAATCTTCAAGGTGTACGAGTCATTCTCGATCACTTAAATTGTTTGATTCAACGACTTATCAACGTATTTTACACATTTGTCACCACTTACTGGCAATAAATGTTTACTGAACTCATCAATGAACAAATTGTTCGCTTAAGTGATTCATTCAGAGTTGTTCATTGATGCGTGAACTGATTCAAAAGACTCAGTGGGACGAATCAAAATCCCCGTAATATCACGCCCCCTTGATGAAAAACCCCAGGGGCGGGATTCACAAACATGTTCTAGTATTTTAAGTTAGAAATGATGAAAAGGAAACAAAAAATGGAAGTTAATAAAAACTCTTCTTAAGAACGATTCATGAATCCGGCCCGCGGTTCAGTTCACATTTTGACAAAATCCACCAGAATTCGAGTGATTTCCATTATAGCAGAGAATAAAAGCAGAATGATCCTAAAAATGTAACCAGTCATAAAACTTGGCAAAAGTTGCAAATATGAAAACATAAAAAACGGACATAAATGATCTGTTATCAAATGTAATATCACATAAACTGATTGATCTGCTCTTATAATTATTCTGTAGAACGCAACAATATGTTTCATAGAAGAATTCTACAGAAACTAAATCATTTTGTTGTGATTTTTATTGAAATGTAGAATTTTTATGAATGAAATCAGACCAAAACAAGATTCAGGGTTGATGTGAGACCTGTGATTTATCCAAGTACATCCAAAATGTAGCGCAATGCCAATTTCACAACCTACATGTGCCAACACCGTATTGCTTTTACCAGTTGTTGTTCACACTATACAAAATATTCAACATATTATTTATGTCTAAATAATAATAATAATAATAATAAACTAAAAAAACAAGCAAAAAACTAAATATTTGTTTAGTGTTAGCTTGATGTAAACATTGTGGTAAAACACATGTTATGGTGACCACAGAGGTAGGTAGCATTACTCGCTGCATCATTGGGCTCGTCCAGTATTTAGAGCTGGAACAGAACTGAGCATCAGTAGTACACAACAACAGATATAAATACAGAACAGCAGGCAAATCATTATAACATATATCCTTAAAACTAGGGGTTTATAAAAAATTACAGCATAATTTGAGCATGGAAAAGTGCTGAGCAATTATTCTGTAATGTACCTTTAATTCATATTTGTGATCTGTGCTTCAATACTCTGTTAATAAGACAATAAAAACAATCCAAATGCATCAAAAACCATCTTAACTGTATATATATATATATATATATATACATATATAAATCCCACTGCTATTCAGAAAGTTGCTAGGAATGATTATGCACACTATGAACACTAGGTGGCATACTAATATTAGTTAGCACGACAGACTGATGCTTAGGCATACTATGCTTTATAACAGTATATGAAAAAGTATGTAGTATGCAGCAATAAACGCCTAACGTGTTGCATGATTAATTCAGCGAGTGACATCAAGTCATCTCAGAAATATAAATGTTCGGAGTGGAACAGAAGCATACTGCGTGCTGCACAGCATACTGTATACCATTTAAAAAAACAGCATGTAAAACAGTATGCTCTGATAAATGTTTCAAACAGCAGTGTGATAAATTGTTGTCACGGGAACATTTTGGTAATAAAAAAGACTATTTAGCATTTTTAATTCCAATTTTAGGTAAGATTAAATTATTTTAAATGTTATTTAAACATACATTAAAACTATAAAACATGTACTTTTTGGAGCCCAACCCAATAACGATAAAAAAAAAGGGATTAAAATCATAGTTGATAGCACTTCCTGTTCATTTGTCAAACAGGAAATGCTATTCCATTGTGTTCAATGTACACAGAAGTATACACTGGCAGTATGCTAGTATGGAAATATGCTATCCCAAGCATAGCTAGTCTGTAGTGTATTGCCAACTAAAAATAAAACAAATACAAATATCACAAACACACTCTCGCACACGTACACAAACACAAAGATACAGTAACTGTAATCTAAAATACAGACATTATTGGAGGTTAATGGCCAAGAGTGTTTTGAGGTGAATGTGTCGAAACCATATCAGTGAGGTTCGTTCACGTATACTGTATATGTATGTTTACGTACCGTCTCTCTTTTAATTCACCTCCTGCGTGGAGTCAGGACGACAGAAATGTAATGC
Organism: Xyrauchen texanus; assembly: GCF_025860055.1. Lineage (NCBI taxonomy): Eukaryota > Metazoa > Chordata > Actinopteri > Cypriniformes > Catostomidae > Xyrauchen > Xyrauchen texanus. Next base: position 3,561,209 of record NC_068301.1, on the reverse strand, counting down.
CGTTCAACATAATAAATTATACAACTCAACGTGGAAAAACGTCCTAGCAAAACCACACAGGATGTTGCTCTCGCAAAGTGCGTGCTTTGGAAATCGCGTTTTCATTTAGGTAGTGCTTCTGTCTGGGAGGCATTTCTGGAGTGACCTTTGACCCCCGTTACTGCCAGGCGTCCCTCAGTGGCATCTTGGGCACGTGTGACTGCATTTCCACCGGGTGGTTTGGGAGGGGGTCCCCCCGGTATGTTATTGTTTTTTCATTGGTCGTGGGGACGTATGCTGAATCCTGTTTTGAGACATAAAATAGATATTTTTATGGCGAACATGTAGTCATGGTTACACAGCCCACACATTTAAACTTGACATGCTATAATTGAATGTGCAAAAATGGGATTTTAGATCTAGGGTTCTATTTTCGTGAGTTACGCTCACAACTTTTATTAATGCGCTGTCTTTGTTATATGGTTGGTGCTTGAGGGAATGGACTGTATAATAGGACGCAGACGCTGGAATAACCGGAGAAGAATTTCAGAATTAAATTACACATGATCCAGCCTTTTTGTGCATTGCGCGGGGAATTTTGCCAAACCCACTTGCGCTTAGACTTAGCGTATTCTTGCACAAAAATACCAAAAATCATGGCCATGCCCACTGACTTTGTGATTATGACTTAAGGCATTGCACAGTGCCTAATGCTTGCGCTCTTAAAATAGGGTCCCTATCGCGGTACAGAAGATTTTGAAGTGCAAAACAACTTAAATTTCGGCCCATATATCACACAAAGCTGTTGTATAGACTCAGAAGACTGAAGTGCACAAGTCGTATGGACAGCCTCGACAGCCTCTTTTCCCATTCACTGTCATTCTATGCAAGAGCAGCAGGAACATTCTACAAAACTTCTCCTTTTGTGTTCCAATGCAAAAAATGAGTTTTTTTGGGTGACTTATTTGTTTAAATTTCAATTCAAATGTTTTATTTTGCTTATACAAGACATCCACACATATAAAGCCTACACGCACCTTTTGGCTTCCTTCAAACTGTTGGTTGGGGTTTGTCGGCCACAAACAGTTTCTAGTTCTCAGTAGTTGTCTGACTCCGGCCAGCATGCAGATACCCAACATCACCGTCAGGAGGAAAACACTGAGGAACATCTTAAAGGAACGGCGACTCCAAACACACACTGTTGAGAGAGACGAAACTGTAAACAACAGAAATTCCTCTGATCTCTCTGATCTGCCCACAGGAAAGTCGTATTGCTCCGATGTTGCTCTTTCACTCCCAATCATGTCTGTTTGAAGTATCAACTTTGTTTTCTGATGTTTGGCCAAAAATACAAAAAGTAGGACTGTCAATCGCTTACTTCTTATAATCGAGTTAACAACATGATATGCATGATATCTACCTTGATGAGTATTTAGAGCTTCCTCTTTCTTTTGAGTTCATAAAACGGACACTTTTTAAGTAACCTGAATTGTTGTTTTGTTGTTTTGAGTTTAATGAACTTGTCTTTTTAAATTGAACTGAAACTGGACAGGCCATTTCTATTTCACAGCATGTTTGCATGGTGTTCGACAGGCAGAGTAGACGTTAAAATGAAGTTTTATATAATGTGTCTTTGTGCAAGAGAATGTAAATGGGGAGACTTGTTACGGTTTAATGTTATGTTGTGTTATTTAGAAAAGTTTCTGTTATGTTGGAGTTTTGGGGGTTACCATTATGGGGAATAGTGGAGCTTGAGATTTGGTTGAGGAAAGGTACATGTTATTAAAGATTTATTGCTAAGCAACTGTAATGCTAAACAAAGTCGCCTATAGAGATACAAGTTAACATGCATTCAACATGCTAGCATCACTGTACTGGCTAATAGTGGCTAAAACTTCAGGCCAATAGTACCAGTTGCTTCTGAAATTTCGAAGTGCTTAAAACACTGCACGCTGAGGACATCTGCTGGTCACAAGTGTGTACATGCAATGGGAACACTCAGCTACAAAGACACAATGCATTGAAAATTATTTATTGTTCTGTATTTGTCATGACTGTCTACAATATCCTAGAATAAACAGATTGAATATTTGAAGAATATGTAGAACCTCGTTAGCCAAAACATTATGACCACTCACAGGTGAAGCGAATAACGTTGATCATCTCCTAACAAGGCCACATGTCCAGGACTGGGTAGATTAGATGGTAAGCAAACAATCAGTTCTCGTAGTCAACATGTTGAATGCAGGAGAAATGGGCAGGTAGACCTGAGCGACTTTAACAAGGGCCAAACTGTTACGACTAGACGACTGTGCACCGCACCCTGCTGCGTATGGGACTGCGTAGCCGTAGACTGGTCAGGTTACCCACGATGACATTTGTCCACCGTGACAAGCGCCTACAATGGGCACGTGAGCGTCGGAACTGGACCTTGGAGAAGTGGAAGAAGGTCGCCTGGTACGATGAGTCCCGTTGTCTTTTACACCACGTGGATGGCCGCGTACGTCAATTTAACACGTGCCACCTCCCTAAACATCATAGCAGACCAGGTACACCCCTTCATGGCAACGGTATTCCCTGATGGCTGTGGCCTCTTTCAGTAGGATAATGCACCCTGCTATATTGCACACATTGTTCGGGATTGTTTTGAGAAACATGATGACGAGTTCAAGGTGTTGCTCTGACCTCCAAATACCCCAGATCTCAATCCGATTGAACATCTGTGGGATGTGCTGGACCAACAAGTCCGATCCAAGGCGACTCCATCTCGCAAATTACAGGACTTAAAGGATCTGCTGCTAATGTCTTGGTGTCAGATACCACAGGACAACTTCAGGGGTCTTGTAGATTCCATGCCTCGGATGGTCGGTGCTGTTTTGGCGGCAAGCGGAGGACCAACAGCATATTAGGCAGATGGTCATAATGTTTTGGCTCATCAGTATATATAAGTTGGCCTTTTTATGATTACTGTTTTTAATAAGTTTTTATTTTATGTTCTAAAACAACACTGTGTTTTGTATTAACAAATGTTACAAATTAACATTTTATTAACTTTTAAATTAGAGGCAAGGAGTAACATAATTTTTTTGAGTTCTGCTAACTTATTAGGGTTTACCGTGTACACCTGCGTCAGATGGACGCTTTTAGAGCATCTTACTTGGGTTACGTCGCATCATAAATCATAAATGTAGCATCAGGTTGTTGTGTCAAGTTAAATGTAGTTTGAAACCTAGAAAAATACATCTTGAGACACCTACATTTAGAATTCCTCTCCGTCCGGCTGTGTTTGAACGGAAGAATGCGTTCTCATCTTGTGCTGTCGCTAGTATCAAACAAGCCTGAGTGTGGTTTGTTGCCTATCCAGCTGGAGTTTTGCTTACTGCCCCCTGCTATAAACAGATGGTACTTCAAGCTTGAACTGATCAGATGGTAGGAATATGCTATATTACAGTCCGAAAACATGATTAATTGCACCTATTTTTGTAACGCATTCTTTACATAATGAATCGCACTGCATTAATGCGTTAAATCAACATTCCTATAAATTAAAATTAAAATATACTGTGGAAGGGCGGGTCGTTATTCTGCACACCCGACCCCTAATCAGGCTAATTAACCCTCGAGAGGGATAAGGGCCGACTGAAGACGGCAGTGCGACAGAGAGAGAGATTTACGGACAGCTGTCCGACACCTGTGTGTTTGTGTTTGTCTTTATGGTTCAGTTTTATATTAAACTGTTAATTAAATTGTCAAGCCGCTTCTTGCCTCCTCCTATCCATTGACCCCTTTACACTGGTGCCTGAGATGGAGGAGGGATGCATCGTAGTGGGGTTCTCGCTGCTACCATCCACCCGAAAGGAGCAGCCGCGGCCATCTGCCGGGGGACGGAGGAGACCGGCCGCCTGGAAGCGGAGGAACGGCTGCCGACTACGAGGGGAGGAGGGTTCCCAACCAACCACCTGGAGCGGTTACCGCTGCCAGGGGCGGGGGAGACCCATATCGTCCACCAAAAACACGGCGGGGCGTTCCGTCCGCCAGGGGCCTGTGTGTGTGTTTTTGGTTCAGTTTTATATTAAACTATTATTTATATCGGCAAGCCGCTTCTCGCCTCCTCCTTTCCCTTAATCCCTTTACATATACACAAAGTTGGCATACAGTGAGAGTATAAAGCTATGAAATAAATGCAAATAGCATAACTCTTTGAAGAACTCTAGATATTTGCAATAATATAGTAACAATTGAGATATTTAAGAGATCTCATTGGTGATTTCTCCTTCCTGTGGCTTGTTTTGCCCCCCCTGACTCTCTCTTACAAAGTCACTTACCCGAATGTAACACTTACCCCTCACTGTTTCTTGGAAACAGCCTGAACTATTGTGTGTTAGTGTGTGAATCTTCATTCTCTGTCCTCAGCCCTACTTGCAGATCACCATGGAAACTTACCAAATGTCAAAATGCTACTTTATCGTCTTTGTGTTTGGACCAAACTGGATCTGAGCCAAACGTACTACATTACCTAATAGTTGACCACTTGTCCTCTGTAAGTGAACAGTCCAGTTTGTTTTCCAGCTGTTGTTAATGTCTTAACTGTATGTGATGAGGAGGAGGGCGTGGCCCATCACGGCCGGCGCTAAATCAGCCAATCAGCAGGAGAGTGAGATAAGGGGCGGCCGGAGATGCCGGTTCGAGAGAGAGAGACGCATGCAGCCGCGTTGCATGTGTGTATGTGTTCTTATGTTTTATGTTGTTTTAAGTTCATTTATATCATTAAAGTTCATGTTTACTGTTCAGCCGTTTCCCGCCTCCTCCTTGCCCGTCCTTAGACTGTTACACTGTAGAACTGAGAAACATCTGGCAGATTTTTGGGTCATGAATGCATTCTTGTGCTTATTTTGTCCTAAACAAATGTATCCATTTGCCACAATTTCACCATCACATTTATGGTTTTTAGAAGTATTTAGGTTTTTACTTTACTTTTAATATCATAACTGTTTCTCTTGGTCAGCAATGAGATAAAATGGAGATTAAGAACTGTAGAGTGTTTTGCTGAAGTCTTCTGCATTTCAGACAGGGCTCGACTGGGAATAGAAATAGGCCTGGGATTTGACATGGCAACTGGCCCAAAAGTCGTTGAAGGGAGGGGGGATGGGTTGGGAGGCTGAAGTAGTGGGATGTTGGGTGTCCAAAATTTGTTGAGGGGGGGTGTTCGCTGTCCTTTTCTGCATAGCACGCCACCATTTTGTGGTCCTTTCTGCATAACGCGGCGGCTCAATTTGGCTTGTCGCGACCCATTTGGCCCATTTTGCAGCCGACCCACCGGTCCGCTTGTTTCTACCTCTGGACAGTCCGCCCCAGATTGGCCCAAAAGTGTGTCGGCCAACCAGGAAAATGCCTGGTATGCCAGATTACCAGTCCAGCCCTGATCTCAGATGTTTCTCATGGGGAAAACCCCAGTAATCTCACGTGTGCCTTCTCTAGAGCTTCAGAAGATCTCAACAACATCTCAAACTGTGCTCAGATTTGCCAAAATACCACTGCATTCAAACGTCACAGATCTCAATATGAACGCAAACATCTCTCATCGCAATCAAATAAGAATTGTGGCTTAAAGGTGTTTATTACACAGGTCTCTGGAATACTCTATTCTGATTGGTCAATGGCGCCATCTAGTGGTCTGATATTTCGGAGTAACAACTGCACATACAGGGATTAAGTCATATCAGACCGGTCATCTTTCCTACTTCAGGGATCACTCTGCGATCTCTACAAGTGAGGTAATAAAATTATTCAATGTTTAATGTCCATTTATTTATTTAGTTTGTTTATGTAGTAATAAGCCTCTTTGCATCAGGTTTATTTAGCAATAACAACTGGCTGACTTTAAATGTGACCTGGAGATGTTCTTGTGAGATTCACCCACACAGATGAGCTGAAAAAGTGAAAGGAGGAGAAAGAGAGCGAAGACTGGAATTCACTTCCTCACCAGGATGTCTGTTAATGTGCAGCTGAGGCCGATCTGATGCCAAATCCATGCGAAAGCGGTACTGACACTTATCCGTGCTGGGATACAGGCAGTACCCTTTCACCAACTCTGAATAAAGACACAATTCATTCAATCACACAATACAGAGCATTTATAACACAACCATATCAAAGTTCACATCAAATCACCCACAGAAGTCTCCTGTTATTGATTATCAGGCTAAATGAATAATTTCAGAAACACTTTCAATGTTTACATTCACTAGGTTGATGTTTTACCTACCTGTGATGTCATCGACATAATCCACCAATGAGGAGCAGCTGCGATTACAAAGCTGAAAACCATCTGATCCAAGTCCATTAGTCAGATGACAGTTCACACAAGTCCTGATAAAGAGAGAAAGCACAACATTTTAAAATCTAGTGCACTGCCTATGTAGGCTGCATTTTTAGCCACCCTGACCTGAAGATAAAACTAAAGGCAGCATAAGTACAGTGGCAAAAAAATATGTGAACCCTTTGGAATTAGCTGGGTTTCTGCAACAATTGGTCATAACATGTGATCTCATCTTCATCAAAGTCGCAAGTATAGACAAACACAATGTGCACAAACAACACACAAAAATGTATAATCTTTCATATCTTTATTGAACATATCCCAATAAACTATTAGGTGAACCCCAAGGCTAAAGATGGCAATAAAAGTTAATCAGAGTCAGGAGTTGGCAAACATGGAATCTGATTAATGAGATGAGATTGTAGGTTTGGGTTAGAGCTACTTTGGCTTATAAAAAGCACTCAAACTGTCCAAAATTAGACAAACTGTCTATAAATGAAGACGATTTAGTACTATAGGTACTCTCCCTAGAAGTGTCCGTCCAGCCTAGATGACTCAAAGGGCACACTGCAGAATGCTCAATAATAATAAGAAAAGAGTGACAGCTAAAGACTTGAAGAAATCATTGGAACTGGTTAACATCTCTTTTAGGAGTCTACAATACAGAAAATATTAAACAGGTATGGTGTTCATGGCAGGACACTATGAAGGAAGCTGCTGCTTTCCAACAAAAACATTGCTGTGCACTTGAAGTTTCCAAAAAACTACCTTGACACTCCACAATGCTACAGGGAAAATGTTTTGTGGACTGATGAAACTAAGGTTGAATTGTTTGGGAAGAACACGAAGAACTACGTATGGCATAAAAAGGGCACTTCCTGGACCGCTTGCCATCATCAAGGGAAAAACTAATTCCCAAGTTTATCAAGATATCCTACTATAGGATAATGTCAGGGTGGCTGTGAAGTTGGTCACAGCCACCAGGACAATGCAGCAGGAGTTAAGCAGCAGGACAATGAGCCTAAACATTGAAGTAAATCCACTACAGAATGGCTTCATATGGCACCTTCTGGAGTGTCCCAGTCAGAGCCCAGACCTGAACCCAATAGAGATGCTGCGGAATGACCCCAAGAGAGCCGTTCACTCCAGACACCCTAAGAATATGTTGAAGCAGTTTTGTAAGGAAGAATGATCCAAAATTCCTTCTGAATGTTGTGCAGATATAATGCGCAGCTACTGGAAACGTTTGGTTTTCAGCAAAAGGAGGATCTACCAGTTATTAAATCCGAGGGTTCACTTACTTTTTCCACAGAACTGTGAATGCTTATTGGGATGTGTTCAATAAAGTCATGACAGAATATGACCAATTAATGCAGAAAACGAGCTAATTCCAAAGGGTTCACATACTTTTTCTTGCCACTGTACACCATATTAAGAGGCCTTCATTTGGGCAGATTTGGAGACCTATACGGTTTCACAAATGATGGATTGGTAGAGAAAGAAACCATTCGGTCAAAAATGCAGGAACTAACGCAACCTCTACAGGGCTTGCATGACATTTTATGCATGTTATATTTTGGTCGTAAAGCCATAGAGACAATAACGTAAGTATAAAAGTCAAACTGAACAAGGTACCAATTTATGGTGCGTTCTCTTACTGGTAAACAACTATATGTTTGAGAAGCGAAATGGCATAAGATATTTTGTCTTGTTTGCAAAGAAATCTAACAAAATGTAACGTTTATGATTATAACAAGAAAAAAACCCTAGGACCAAGAAATCGAAATAGCGTGAAAACAGCCTCATGGGCCGTTCTCACCTAACGAGGTTTTGCACCCATCCGTGCAGTAGTTCCAGTTGTTTTCTATGTAAACATGCACTAGACGTCTTTGACCTTTGCGCCACGGCTCGCTGATGACTGTTTTAGACACTATTTCACGTTAACAAGAACAGCAACTTTTAAAAGCGCATCTCAAGACACCTGCGTTTTGTACTATTAATATCGCTGGCACTTTGTTTTTGCACAATGGCGCGTTTGGTCTGAACGAGCCCCTTTGTGTTTGAAAGCAAGATGTTGCAGTGCTGGGTAGATTTCTACTGAATTGTAATCTGATACATTTAAAAAAATACATGAGTAAAATTGAATTTAGTAACGTAATCCATCAGATTAAATTTAAAAGGTCATCTAATCTGATTGATTTTGGATTACTTTTGGATTACAATCATGCATTTGAGTAAAAAACACTTGTACCATAATGCATTAAAGACAACGTACTTAACGGATCAAAATATGAGAATTAATATGATTTTGTCTGCGTGTGTTAAATTCGCTATATGAAACAATTAAATGCACTAAAAACATACTTGCTCAAGCAATTTTGGCATTACAAATGCCATCCTTGTGTTGTAACAGATCAGACCAGTTATATTTGAGAGTCAATGTAAACAAAAAAAAACAAAAGTGCATTCATGCACATTATTGAAGTCCAATACAAGACACCATCTTCAGTGTAATAATGGCTGGGGTCCAGTATCAGGTTCAAAAGAAGAAGAGGGATCAAAGTATTATGAACAATTACACTTTGTTGTTATACTTTGCCTGTTTAACCCTTTAAGGTCTGAGGGTGTTTTTAAAGATTTCCTGTTTCAGTGGCATACTCAAAATTAAAGGCTAATAACAAAAAAAACAACAACAAAAAAACAAGGAGGGTCAAGTGTTTGGTATTAATGTAAAGAAAAAATTTCAATGTTTATAATGATATAGATTACGATACATTCTCAGCCTTAGAAACTACAAATAAATCACAAAACAACGGGCCAAAAATGTACTTTTTTTCTTATTTAACATTATATATCTCTGGGTGTAAATAAGGTGGCTCAGAAAAACTGCTTTTGTTTTGTCCCAATCAAGCCAACTGTAACTGAGAAACATTTTGTGTTGATACGACAAAGCAATCATAAGTTATAGCATTACAAATATAATTTATCATAGTGTCCAAAAATGTCTCCATGTGTCCAAAAGCCTCTCCAGACAAATACAACATAATAATTGTACATAAGAACTAATTACACATACAAACACAACAACTAAAGGTTTGTAAAGCATGCAGACATGATTATAGTCATGAGATTTCACAGAATGAGTTTCATTCTGTGTCATTTGAGGCATCATTGAGTCTGTATCGTGTATTTGGCGCCATCTCCTGGTGGCCATATGTAACATTGTGCTTCATGTGGATTATCTAATGATCTATACATCTGATATTTTATGTTCTGCTTATTTTAAGTCGGGTTATAAGTGAAAACGCGGCATATAAGCAACACCTGTTCATGTGAAAAAAATGTCAAAGATATATATACTTAGATATGACTTGCTATATTTTTGTCTGTGAGTAAAACAAATAGTCTGGTTGTATTATACTCTTTGAGAACTTTCCAACAACATATGACACATGGATATTTTATGAGATTGATGTTTTTATTGATTGCAAAAATATGCGAACTGCACATTTTTTTTTAACAAATGATCAAAATGGAACACTTTTGATTTGTCGGCAAATTTCAAAGCACTTGTTCAGTTTTGGTCAAAATGAATGCATACATTTTAAAGTAGAGCTTCTAAGCTTTCAAACTATACCTGTTTTGTGTTGGTCAAGACTGTAGTTATGAAATTTTGTCTTGCTAGCCCACGTGAGCCTAAAGGGTTAATATGTAGTCATGTAATACATAAAAAAGTTAAGTGCTAGACTTTTATAATATGATTACATAATCCAGATAACATGTAATCGATTACCACTCAGCACTGCCAATCAGTGACATGATAGCCATGTTCCTAAAAAATTTTGAAGTGAGTGAGAATGTGATTACCAGTGTGATTGACAGGAACTGTAGCTGACGGGACACTTCTCACAGAACGTTCCGAAGCATTGGGGCTCATCACACACACACTTGCCACACACACACTTTCCCTGACCACCGCAAATCAATCCGTCGTCTGACACGCAGGTTTCTGTGGACCCGGGACAGTCGCAGGTCTCACCCGTCCAGCCGGGGATGCACACACATTCACCTGAAACACACCGCCCGTGCCCTAACACACACACATACACACAATGATCAATCATGAGTAAACATAATATATACACCATGTAACTGACATTTGCAGAGATATTAACCGGAGTGGTGGTGGCGTAGTGGGCTAAAGCACATAACTGGTAATCAGAAGGTTGCTGGTTCGATCCCAACAGCCACCACCATTGTGTCCTTGAGCAAGGCACTTAACTCCAGGTTGCTCCGGGGGGATTGTCCCTGTGATAAGTGCACTGTAAGTCGCTTTGGGTAAAAGCGTCTGCCAAATGCATAAATGTAAATGTAACTGGCAGGACTTTACATTATTTACAGGTAAAAGTGATGGTAGGCACAGAGCAAGACATATCCCAAACAAGAGATGAGGTACCATTCCTTTACCAATTATTTAATTAGGCATTAATGGCAAAAATGGGCAATAGGACATCGCTATTCAAATTCAATAAACTTTAGTGCCTTCTAAATCCTCCGGTGAGCAACTCTCACCTCCACACACCAGGCCTCTCTTGTACGGACACGACAAGTCGTCCATCTCACAGAACTTTCCGTAGATGGTCCCGAGTCTGCTAGAATCACACACACACGTCCCGCATCGACAAGTGCCTCTTCCGCTGCAGATCGGTTTGGTTCCATCCTCTCTACAGTCATCCATTGAACTCGTGCCCGTCTCTGCAGAGCAAGGCGAGGCATTCAGGTCATCGTAACAAAGGCCCTTCTCCGTGCAGGTACACCCACACATCTGTTGGACCCGTACGGTAACAGACTCGTTAAATCCGACAGGCCTCAATGTAATCAGCACCTCCTGATTTGCACCATCTGCCGGACAAGAGGTCATGCCGACCGTGACCTTGAAGAAGACCTTGAGAAAGAGACACACAGCAGAAACTGAATGTTCATTCTGAAACTTTATAACCGGCTGAAAATGCAACTTGTAAGAACACAAATGAACATAAACAGTGACAACATTATCTCCCATCCACAAAGTCACTATTCACTATTGATACCGCAGCCACTCTGCTTTGCTAAACAGATGCTGTATATTTCAAATCATATACTGTTTATATGATCCATGAACCATATGTGAAACATCATATGGTCGTTACACACTCATATTTACACACAGAGCTGACATAATCAAAGGATACAGTACAGATCTCTTATGCGTGTTCTTAAAGGAACAGTACCCTAATGTCAATTTGAACCCATATGAGGTTCTTCCTTCCATGGAACACAAACAGAGATGTTCAGTAGAATGACCAGGCTGTTCATTGCATGCTATTTATGGATTAGGGACTAGTTTGACCAAAAGTGAAAATTGACAGAGTCTGACAGAGTTAATAAAACATGTGATCGATAGAATGTATCGTCACTCGTCACTGCTGATTAAGACAGAAAACGCTATATAGAAAATATACCTATTATCGCTTGTTGTTTGCCGTCAGGTTAGGACACGATGTGACTGTGGCTGCCTGTAGCCTCCTCTATGTTTCTGTTTCTCAATACGCCATTTAAAAAAATAAGGCTGGGCATAGAAATGCATCAATTCTTCAACCAAAAAGTCTTCAGACATGTTTAGTAAGTTCTGTTCTCTGTTTTATGTGCAGTTGTGCAGCTGTGTTGTGTTCTGTCGTCACTATCGCTGTGGAGGACCTGTTTTTAGATAAACAAAACAAGTTTTCGCTTGAACGCCCCAATGTCGCGAGGTTCTGCATGAACTGTTGCTCTCGTGCCCAATCACGACCACGCACAGAAGATCAACGGCCAGTGAATACTTATCGTATGCTTTCATAACAATCATCTCATGAATAATTAATTAGACTCCTGAATTTTACTTTTCTGTCCTTCTGAAGCTTGAAGAGGTGCTCACCGTAAACCGCCATTGTATGACATCACTGAGCACAACATTTATTATTAATTTCTCCCTTTGTGTTAATAATAAGAAAGAAAGTCATATAGTGTTATAACAACACAGGGGTGAGTAAACAATGACTGATTTTTCATTTTGGGTGAACTATCCCTTTAAGTTCCAAAAAAAAATAAATAAAACTTGGCAGCTGCTAATGGTCACCTTGAACTATGTTCAATCTGCTTAATTTCTCCTTTTCTGGAGAAATTATGGCTTGGAATGAGGGATAGAAAATTATGAACTGTTCCTTTAAGATGAGTGTTTTGTTTGTAGGCTCTTAATGTCAAACACATAATCTCTGTCATCTGACTGAAAACAGAAGAATTTGCATTAAAGGGTTTCATACTGTTTGTTTGGGCTGAACGCTGGAACATTTAGTGTTTCCAAAAACAGAGGATCCGTTGGGGCAAAAAGCTGTTACGTTCACCCGAAACCGGTGAGCTTGGCTGTCCTCCACCCTGGTCTGCAATTCCACATCAGATAGCAGCTTCTGAAGGGGAAGCAGAAATAAAGAGAATAAAAAACATGGCCAAAAGTTTGCTTGACTGCATGCACATCTGGATATATGCCAGGTTCCAATGCTCTACTGCATCATTTGATCATTATTTGATGAATAACTGCTGCTGTGATACAGAAAATGAGTACCAACATCAGTTTTAAATAAGTGGCATATGGTCTGCACTTATATAGCACCTTTTTAACCTTAACGGTATTCAAAGCGCTTTACACTGTGACTCATTCACCCATTCACACACCAATGCCATGCAAGGTGCTAGCCTGCCATTGGGAGAAAGAGACCGGTTTGCATGGAAAATAATGATAATTACTAAAATGGATTCTTTCATAGGACATATAGTTTTTAGTACTGGAACCAAACTTTGACTTTGTCAAGAGTATCAAAATACACATAATATTTTATTTAATTTTTTTCAGATTTTTTTTAATAAATTGTTGAAGAGATATAACCATTTAAAAAATGGTTAGATCTTTTGAGTTTGAAGGTCAATTTTGACCCGGGTATCAGTTGTGGCTTTACACATGATATTATGTTGATTGCTTATAAACACTTTATATATATATTAATTACATTACACTTTTTTTGTATCTAACTGGGACAACACACACACACACACACACACACACACACACACACACACACACACACACACACACACACACACACTCCTGTCAGATGTAACAAACATAACAGATGTCTTCACATGTATCACACTGCTTTTGCTGTAGTTAATGAATACTTTGGACTGTCAAATTACTACATTTACATTTATACATTTGGCAGACGCTTTTATCCAAAGTGACTTACAGTGCACTTATTATAGGGACAATCCCCCCAGAGCAACCTGGAGTTAAGTGCCTTGCTCAAGGACACAATGGTGGTGACTGTGGGGATCAAACCAGCAACCTCCTGATTACCAGTTCAGTTATTTAGCCCACTACGCCACCACTATGCTATCGTGATACAGTGAGACACTTAAAACAGAAGTGAATAGGACCAATCCATAAACGTTAAATTACCAGAGGCCACGTCCACACTAATACGTCGTTTTCTTTTGGAAATGTTTTGGCCTTCCAACCACATTATGACGGCATTTTTGAGCATATGCAAAAGTTGTGCGCACATTCTGAACGCAATAGATCCCTGCATTCTGTTGTGCTTGGTTCAGCTGTATTTAATAGCAAAAGCGTCACCTGTGAAAAGCTGTAATGGCTTTCTTCTCTGCTGTTTTCCACGTACAGTCCAAGTTGAGGCGGTGCTAACTGCCCCCTACTGCGCTGGATCCGTCAAAACATCAAGGTGGTACTACAAGCTTCAAGCTCCAATGGTATTATTTAAAATGAATCGCACTAATTCAACGCCTTAAATCGACAGCCCTAATACACTGCCTGGTTCAGCGAGCATGAGGAATCATTTTCACCACAGAGTCCTGACCTTAACCCCATTGATAGTATTTGGGATGTGCTGGAGAACTCTTTACGGAGTGGTTCGACTCTCCCATCGTCAATACAAGATCTCATCCAAACATTAATGCAACTCTGGATGGAAATAAATGTTGTGACGTTGCATAAGGTTGTCGAAACAATGCCACGATGAATGCCAACGGAATATTAGAGTGTGCAACACTTTTTTTGGCAAGGCGGTGTATTTACTTAAATGACCATCCAATTGCATATGGTTAATCTGTATTGCGAGGAGTTAGTGACTAAAACGTAGGTGGCAAAAGTGGCACAACTGTTCAGCGAATTCATCCCTCAGTGATACCCAGTTCCAGAAAGACCCCATTCTCTATTCTCTGAGCTGTTTCAGGGCGAGAAAGAGAAGCATCTTTGTTCGCTCTGTAATCAGATCTATCAGCATTTTTGGCACACTGATCAGGGGCTTTTCACTATACAGGCTTGTTTTCATTGGGATCAGAGGATTTGGGAGAGGACAATACATTGTTGTGCTTACAGTGAGATTATTTGTCTTCTTCTTCTAGAGTCATTGCCAGTGTTTTGCTGTAGGACTGAAACATGCAAACTGAAACAGTAAACAAAAAGCCTACTTCATCTGAACTGTTTGGAAATGTTTATCCCCTTCAGTGTGTCCTTGAGTGGATGGAGATCATGAAAATGTTCCTCGTTAAAGAGAAAGCAGTGAAAGAGAAAGCAGTGTGATTTACCTTGTAGGCGTGCAGCACTAAATCTTTAAGATTCGATGATTTTGGGAACAGTCGACCCACATAACTTCCTGGAATCAAGTCTAAGAGATCCTGTCCAGAGAGAAGAGCATTTCAGTGCCTACTGTATATAACTGAGGGAACAATTAAAGGAATATTCCAGGTTAGATACTATTTCAATCCTATCAAAAGCATCTGTGGCCTATTCTTGATTGCCTGTGGCTGTGGGGATCGAACCAGCAACCTTCTGATTACCAGTTCTGTGCTTTAGCCCACTAAGCTACCACTATGCTACCATGATACAGTGAGGCACTTAAAACAGAAGTGAATAGGACCAATCCGTAAACGTGAAAATACCAGAGGCCACGTCTGCACTAATACGTCGTTTTCTTTTGGAAACGTTTTGGCCTTCCAACCACATTAAGATGGCATTTTTGACAGCAAAAAATTAGCTTTTCGAAAAAAGGCTCTCCAAAGCAAATACTGTACATTTGAAAATGCTGTCTTCGTGTTGTAGTGTGGATGGGGAAGACGAAGATATCTGAAAATGACGATGTTGTAACGCAGTCATGTGATCCATTCAACCAAAACAATCAAGATGGCGGCCCACATTGTAGCAGCGTTATTGTGCCTGTTTTCCACTTTGAGAGTGTTGTTAAAGATAAATGTTACTTTGTGCAACCTTCACAATGCATTCCTTCATAAGCAACCCAGAGTTTACTCGGGATTGCTGTCCGGCGACAAAACACAAGGACTTGCGTTTCAGCCCGTACATGGAACGGCAATTTTTCGCATGAGCAGTGAAGGGATTTAAGTGTTTTCATAAGTTTTAGTGTGGACGAGCAAGTTTCGGAAAACGCTTGAACGCTCTACTTCACTTGGGGTACATCTATTCATTGGGGTAGCCTCCACAGCGAAAAAAACATCAACGACTACTTAAAATCATTGCACCCTTGGCCCCACTCCCCGGTGCGTCAGTTCATACTCCGAGAGAGATGGCAGGACAACTATTCCTGAACACCAAAAGGGAACCATCTGGACTATTTTTAATTATTTTTGTATTTAAACATGCACAGACATCTTTGACCGCTTGATACATATCTCGTGTCGCTTTCAAAAGACGTGTGTCAGGGGGGCCTGGGTAAGTCAGCAAGTAAAGACGCTGACTACCACACCTGGAGTCGCAAGTTCGAATCCAGGACGTGCTGAGTGACTCCAGTCAGGCTTCCTAAGCAACCAATCGGCCCGGTTGCTAGGGTGGGTAGAGTCACGTTGGGTTAACCTCCTCGTGGTCGCTATAATGTGGTTCTCGCTCTCGGCAGGGCATAAATTGTGCATGGACGCCACGGAGAATAGCGTGAAACCTCCACACACGATAGGTCCCGTGCAGTTATGCGCTCAACAAGCCACGTGATAAGATGCGCGGATTGACGGTCTCAGACGTGGATGCAACTGAGATTTGTCGTCCGGCACCCGGATTGAGGTGAGTCACTATGCCACCATGAGGACCTAGAGCGCATTGGGAATTGGGGAGAAAATCCCCCCAAAAAGACGTCCGTCAAGTTACAACTCTGAAAAGGAGAATCCACTCTCTGTCATTCAGCTGCTGCCTCTTGTTGTTTTGTGCACCAACACGTCATGGACACGTTCTTTTGCCCATCTATACTATTTTTAATTGTTGGTGTATTAAAACATGCGCTGGATGGACGGCTTTGACCGTTTAGATACGTTTCCGATGATATACATTTCAGTGCAGGATGATACTGGAAACTGGATGCGTCTTAAACGCATTTCAGCGTGGATTGCGTGTTTTTTCGGCTATCAGCGTGGATTGCTTGTGAACCAGTCCTAATACGATTTCAGCTTTGCAAAGGGACTGTTATTGAAGGATGGGGCAGTTAAAAACACTTGGACCTGATCAAAAATGTAACAACGTCCATCCATCCATCCATCTTCAGCCGCTTATCCGAAGTCGGGTCACGGGGGCAGCTGCTCCAGCAGGGGGCCCCAAACTTCCCTATCCCGAGCCACATTAACCAGCTCTGACTGGGGGACCCCGAGGCGTTCCCAGGCCAGTGTGGAGATGTAATCTCTCCACCTAATCCTGGGTCTTCCCCGAGGCCTCCTCCCAGCTGGACGTGCCTGAAACTCCTCCCTAGGGAGGCGGCCAGGGGGCATCCTTACCAGATGCCTAAACCACCTCAACTGACTCCTTTCGACGCAAAGGAGCAGCGGCTCTACTCCGAGCTCCTCACGGATGACTGAGCTCCTCACCCTATCTCTAAGGGCGAAGCCCGCCACCCTTCTGTGGAACCCCATTTTGGCCGCTTGTACTCGCGACCTAGTTCTTTCGGTCATGACCCAGCCTTCATGACCATAGGTGAGGGTAGGAACCAAAATTGACCGGTAGATCGAGAGCTTTGCCTTCCGGCTCAGCTCTCTTTACGTGACAACGGTGCAACCACCCCCAACCTCCCGCTCCATTGTCCCCTCACTCGTGAACAAGACCCCGAGGTACTTGAACTCCTTCACTTGGGGCAATACCTCCTTCCCTACCTGGAGTAAATGTAACAATGTAAACAGTTCAATTCTTGAATATTTCAAATGTCATGACTGTATACACCGGGCGCATCGACACCGATACCGATTCCAAAATGGAATGGAACTGTTACAGTTGCAACGCGCCGCATCATAGTGCTTCCATGGTAGAGAGCATTCACATGCAATGAGTTGGATGTGTTTTGTTGGAGCTTGTTCATTCTCTTCGGACTGAGTATCAAATACGGCTGAATTTGAGGGGATGCACGCTACGCTGTTAGCCAATCATAACAGTAGGTGTTTAAAGGAGGCGCTTAGGCCAAAACCGAGTCTTTCAGACAGAGGGCCAGAGACAGGGTGGAAAATGATCATATATGACTAAATCATGAACGTTATAATAACCAAAAAAAACATTACTAACATTAAGAGTGGACCTCAGGGATAATGAAGGTAATAAAATGATAAAAAAAGAGCATTTCATGACACCTGTGACATGTTTTCAGTGTGTTAAAATCACTTACTAACCTCATCCATGTAACATTATTACCAATATTACAACTTCGTTGCATGACCTGATTTTATCACACTAAAATATTGTAGAAAAGAGATGCTATCACAATAAAATCAGGTTATGTTTACATCTTGCTGTTATACTGAAAAAGTGTGTATTGTAGTGTATTACCTCATACCACTGAAATTGCTTCTGGTCCACCGCAAATATGGAGTTTATGTTGTTCTCTAGAAGTTTATCTGCCAGTTGACCAATCGTTGGATGTTCCTACAAAACAATGTTAGTCTGCGTTTACTTGTTAATTAATCACAGATTCGGGTGCTGATAGAAGCAGACTGGAGCCACATGTTTAGAATTATGGTCTGGCTGACTGTACCATGGTAGTGGTCTGTGTGTAGATATTGTCCTCTAGGTGGCAGCGCCCGTCATGTGGTACCACAATACCGGCCAGTTTACTGTCCAATGCCAGATGAGAAGGCTGGTCTGTCATAACCAATAGCAGATGTTTGGCTTCTGGTCGCCATCCAATGTCCTTCTGCAGAGGTGAATCAAAGTTTACAAATGTGATATAACCCATATTGAGCATTCTGAAGAAAACTAGTGGACCATTTCTGTTTTGTGTTACTAACTACTAATACAAGAAAACTGCAGCACCACACAACATGAGATGAAGATGAGAAATATAAAGTCACCTGATCATTACATGCAATTTGTGACCGTTGATTATCTGAGATCACTGATAATGTTATGTGCATAAATTATAATAGTTAAATATTCAGGGTGATCACTTTATTTTGTTTTGTATAGCTATGTTTTGCTTTTATTTATTAAATATTTATAGTATAATATTCATTTTATAACATTATGCACTTTTTAATAAAATTTCTATTTAAATATTCATTTTCTTATAAATAAATATGGCTTTATTATATTAAATATTTTTATTTTTAATAAAAACAATAAAGATAATAATAATAATCATCAGAATTTATTACATTTGTATCGTTTAATGCATATATACATCTTCTAATAGTACGCACTTAAATGTATTACATTTCCATTTCATAAAAAAACTTTGTTTTATTTATTTGCTTATTCATTGAATAATTTATTAAATAAATGGTTATTTTATAATAAAATAAAAATATGTATTAAATATGTATCATAAAATATACATTTTATAACATATACTTTTTTCTTATATTCATATTTAATACATTTCCATTTAATAAAACTATTTAGTTTTATTTATTTACATATTCATTAATTTATTTATTGATTAAATAGTATTTTATAATAATACAATTATAATAAATAATCTAAATAATAATAACTATAATAATAATAATAATAATTTATTAAATAGTATCGTATAATACATATTTTATAATATAAAATTTTTCTTAAATTAATATTTAATACATATAATTTAATTTATTCATTAATTTATTTATTGATTAAATAGTATTTTATAATAATACAATTATAATAATTAATCCTAAATAACTATAACCATAATAATAATAATAATAATAATTTATTAAATATTATCGTATAATACATATTTTACCATTTTTAATTTTTCTTAAATTCATATTTAATATATTTCCATTTAATTTATTCATTAATTTATTTATTGATTAAATAGTATTTTATAATAATAAAATTACAATAATTAATCCTAAATACATATAACCATAATAATAATCATTATTAAATAGTATCGTATAATACATATTTTATAATATAAAATGTTTCTTAAATTCATATTTAATACATTTCCATTTCACTTGTTCATTAATGTATTTATTGATTAAATAGTATTTAATAATAATAAAATTATAATAAATAATCTAAATAATAAAAACCATAATAATAATAAATTAAATAATATTGTATAATAAATATTTTATAATATTACATTTTTCTTACATTCATATTTAATAAAAAAAATGTGTTTTGTTCTTTATTTATGTTTTTATTATTTATTCATTTATTTATTAAATATAAATTTTTATAATAAAAAGAGATAATCATACCAATAATTTATTAAAGATGTTTGTTTAATACACATTAATTTGATAATATTATGTAGTTTTTTCTTAAATTTCGATTAAATACAACAATGCTTTCTTTAATTTATGTACTTATTTGTTGAATGATTACATTTTCATTTTATAATAGATATTATAATAATAATTAAATATAATTTAATTAGATAATATTTAAATATGTATCATTTAATAGATATTAATTCTATATGTACCTTTATCTTTCATTTCTGTTTAATAAAGCATAAGATATATGAATATTAAATATTAATTTCTTAATAAATATAATTATTGTTATTTGTATTATTATTTAAATGCATATACATACATGTTTGCATATTTACAATGCTAAATATACTGAATTATTTACATTGTAAGCCCTATAAATGTCCTGCTCAAATACTGCTGTGGTTTATGCATGCTCATTTTATGTATGTAGCTCTGTATCTATTCTTCAGCCTTTTATAAGCAAAAAAAGTACAACAAAATGTCACCAAATGAGATACAGGAAAATCAAGTTTATCTCCAATCTTGGAAACATGCCCTCTTTTTAATACGACACCAGCTAGTTACGGAACATCAGGCAATTTGGACAGACTGTGTTCCTCATTCATGAGTTTAGAAACAAGTTTGAAACACTTTGCGCCAAAGTAAACATTGCTTTCATGCTAATGTGTTTCAGTTTCTGTCTTTTGAGGGGGCACGGATAGCACAGAGGGACTGTGTCATAAAGGCGCATTCAAGGACACTGTGTGGAGAAAACCTACAATACAAGTGCTTATTTATCAGAGCAACGCTGTAAGTCACAGAAAAATCCCAACAGTCATATAATCTAGAAAAGATCCTTTGTTGATCAAAAGCCATTCGTCCTACTGGGCGGCTCTTCCGCTTCACCACGAACAGCTGCATGAATCAGGGTGCCTCTGAAAGACTTGCAAGGACAGAAAAATGGGGATAGGACCGAATCAGCTCTTTAGCACGCTTTATGAATGCGCTGTTTGCTGTAACTGTGGGAAGGATGCAATTCTATAGATTCTTCAGGCATTGTTTGTGTTTCCAGGGAAAGATATCCATCCTGACCTGAGACATGCCGTCTCCAGGGCAACCTCATCAGATATGGCCAGACTCGTGGGACACGCACACAAAGACAAGCGATTTAAAAAAAGTCATTGCTGAGTGCATATGCACAATCGGGCAAGCGTCACTACTATTGCTCATACTTGGGGTCATTTGAACAAATTTGGACAAATTCCTTAACTGTATAGTAAGTGTGTGTTTCTTTAACTAATAAGCCAGAAACCACCTAGCAATGCCCAGGCAACCACCCTGAACATCCTAGCAATCAAATAGCAATGTGCAAAAAACACTCTAATAACAGATCAGGTTTACCTTGCAAACGGTTGCCTGCAGCATGGCATCGAATCCGCCTTCAGGTGTATCCAGGTTCACAGAGATCCTCTGCTCCTGAATGACACGCGTGAACTCTGTCATGTTCTTCGTGATGGGGAGGACATGGATGAAACCATGAACAGGCCTGCAGAGCACGTCATAATCACTATGACCAGAGACAGAGAGATTACAGATCATCACAACACATTCCCACACACTAGCCGTATTAGTCCGAATGTGATCACTTTGAATGTATTCCGGGGATCTCCGGGCTGGGTATATATTCGTGGAGTCAGCTAAGAGAGCTCAGCTTTTTCTGGAAATATGATCAACAACAAAGACACGAAGGAGCAGTAAGATCTTCCCATAGCAAAGACCACAAATGAGATCTCATTAAATCATGTCAATTGTAGCATTTGCTGCAATATATTGCTTCTCAGTGTTAAAGGAAAATCCAGTTTAAGCTGGTAGCTGTGTTTTGGAACATGGTAGCTGGTTTCTAGCTGGTCATGAGCTGCTCCAAGCTGGTCATTAGGTCCAAGCTGGGAGACCAGCTTAGACCAGTTACCAGCTTGTCATACCAGCTCAAGGTGGTCAAGCTCATCACCAACTAGGACCAGCTCTTGACCATCTTGGACCATCTTAGGACCAGCTTGGACCAGCTCTTGACTATCTTGGACCAGCTGGGACCAGCTCATGACCAACTAGGACCAGCTCTTGACCATCTTGGACCATTTTAGGACAGGTTGGACCAGCTCTTGACTATCTTGGACCATCTTCGGACCAGCTTGGACCAGCTCTTGACCATCTTGGACCAGCTTAGTTCCAGTTTGGACCAGCTCATGACCAACTTGGACCATCTTAGGACCAACATGGACCAGCTCTTGACCATCTTAGGACCAGCTTGGACCAGCTATTGACCATCTTGGAACAGCTTGGACCAGCTCTTGACCATCTTGGACATCTTAGAACCAGTTTGGACCAGCTCTTGACCATCTTCAGACCAGCTTGGACCAGCTCTTGACCATCTTGGACCAGCTTAGGACCAGCTTGGACCAGCTCTTGTCCATCTTGGACCATCTTAGGACCAACATGGACCAGCTCTTGACCATCTTGGACCAGCTCTTGACCATCTTGGACCATCTTAGGACCAGCTTGGACCAGCTCTTGACCATCTTGGACCATCTTAGGACCAACATGGACCAGCTCTTGACCATCTTGGACCAGCTCTTGACCATCTTGGACCATCTTGGACCATCTTAGGACCAGCTTGCACCAGCTCTTGACCATCTTGGACCATCTTAGGACCAGCTTGGACCAGCTCTTGACCATCTTGGACAAGCTTAGGACCAGCTTGGACCAGCTCTTGACCATCTTGGACCATCTTAGGACCAGCTTGGACCAGCTCTTGTCCATCTTGGACCATCTTAGGACCAACATGGACCAGCTCTTGACCATCTTGGAACAGCTCTTGACCATCTTGGACCATCTTGGACCATCTTAGGACCAGCTTGCACCAGCTCTTGACCATCTTGGACCATCTTAGGACCAGCTTGGACCAGCTCTTGACCATCTTGGACCTTCTTAGGACCAGCTCTTGACCATCTTGGACCATCTCTTGACCATCTTGGACCATCTTAGGACCAGCTCTTGACCATCTTGGACCATCTTAGGACCAGCTTGGACCAGCTCTTGACCATCTTGGACCATCTTAGTACCAGCTCTTGACCATCTTGGACCATCTTAGGACCAGCTCTTGACCATCTTGGACCAGCTAAGGACCAGCTTGGACCAACTACCATGTTCCAAAACACAGCTACCAACTTAAGATGTATTTTACAGCAGGAAGATGTTTCACCTCAGAAAAATACCCCTGTAATCTCACATGTGTATCTTCTCAAATCTGAGCACAGTTCAAAACAAAGTCTGATATCTCAATATGAACTCCAACATTTCTCATTATATTCTTCCAGGGGCAAATGATCTGAGCTATGACATTCACATTGATTTTATAGCTTTGTCCTCTTACTATATGTCAACATTCATCTCATTTGTGTCTATTTTTATTACTCCAACATTGGTGAAACAACTGGCTAGGTGCACAAGATGGCGCCGGTGAGCATTCGCCACGTGTGTGTGTGTGTGTGCATGTTAACGTCTGGTCGTATGAGCATTCATTAAAATTAAGTGAGATCCCGCAGTGATCACGGTGTAAGCGGGGCTTTATTGTTGCGTTGAGAAGAGACTTCCAAAGGAGACTTGTTAGAGACTTGGTTGAGACCAGCTTGAGCATGTTTACAAGTAAAGAAAGAGAGGATAGTGGTTTATAAGTGACAGTAGATTACATCCTCTTTACATTGATGTGTGTCTCAACCAGCAGTGAGGAGCTGCCCAACGGTATGAAGTAAATAGTGTTAGAATTGTGGGTAACCCTTTACAATAAGGCTCTATATGTAAACATGCAATAGCATGCAAGGTGCTAGCCTGCCATTGGGAGAAACTTGGGGTTCAGTGTCTTGCCCAAGGACACTTCGGCATGTGGCGTCATGTGGGCCAGGAATCGAACCACCAACCCTGCGAATAGTGGACAACCCGCTCTACCACCTGAGCCACAGCCGCCCCAATAATGAAACCTTCATTACACCAAATGCATTCACCATGGTTTATTAATTGATCCTTATTGTAAAGTGTTGCCAAGAAGACACTAAAGTTGCATGCGTGTCATCAGAAGACATAGTTGTTGACATGCAGATGTATAAACAACTTAAAAGTGTATATCTTACCAAAATCTGTATCCAAGCCTAGCATTGTTCATTCATCTCCACAGAAACTTATATAAGCTACTGCTGTTTCTGATGATTATTACCGCATGCATACTGTAACGTGTTGAAATGTTACGAGAAACTTGTTGTGTTATGCATCTGACTTGCTTGCATTGAGAGCTGTTCCTGATTGGCTTGTGTACAGTATGTGTGTTTAAAGGGGGAGAGGGATTCACCGCTGCTTCAAGCGGGTTTCCCCTAACAATTACAGAGTGTATGGGATGGTTGTGGCCAACAACAGCCTTAAATAAACACACTGTTTATGAGATCGGCCTCCTGTGTCTTCATTGCGATGCTACAACACATTGTAAATCTCTTTTCTGTAAACTCCTCATATAAAATTACATTTCAGCGGGCTCTATACCGGCGCTAAGAGAAACCGGAAGTGGCTATGCGTCTTGTGCAACTAGCCCATTGACATCTCAGTTAAGTCTCCTAAACTATGCAAGCACAATCTATGAGCAAGGTCAACAGCTTCTAGGAATAGCTCAGATCATTTGAGTTTGATGAGAAATGTCTGAGGATAAATTGGGAAATCTGAGCACACTGTTGAGATCTCTTCTGAATCTCTAGAAGGAGACACATGTGAGATTACTGGAGTATTTGTCCCAGCAGGAGACTTCAACAAAAGTCTCCATTTAATCTCGATGATGCCTCGGAGAATCAATTGCGATATTTCAGTGATGTTTTTGTTGAGGTGTATTGTGTTTACCTGCAAGGGTTAAGCAGTTTTGAGGGGTGCACATCGATGTATGGAGACACCGGTTTATCCACAAAAGACCCAAAACCAACTCTAAAATCTCTGGAATGGTCTTTCATTTGGTGAGACAGAGCCAGACCCACAGTCTTCAATCGGTCCAAGTTATCCCGCATGGAGGCTGAGACGTCCACTAGATAGTACAGATCCACTGGGTACCATTCTAACTGCTGTACCTCTATCACAAAGCTTGCCTCGCTCCCTAAACAGCAAGTGACATCATGACATTCTCCTTGAAGAACGGTGAATAATATCATCAAGATTTGAGGTATCGTTCATCTCCGTAGCGCAAACAATGTGGGCGAATTTAAACCTGAAATATACTCTACGCAAGTACGTGAACTGTGACGCTTTTAGCAATGCAAGCTTGATTCCGTCAGTCGTTGCGCTCCAAAATGTGTCAGAACGCATTTATTACCGGAGCGGTGGTGGCGTAGTGGGCTAAAGCACACAACTGGTAATCAGAAGGTTGCTGGTTCGATCCCCACAGCCACCACCATTGTGTCCTTGAGCAAGGCACTTAACTCCAGGTGGCTCCGGGGGGATTGTCCCAGTAATAAGTGCACTGTAAGTCACTTTGGATAAAAGCGTCTTCTAAATGCATAAATGTAAATGTATTACAAAGGGAGTACGTTGCATGGTCAACGTTGCCACATGGGGCGCTACAGCAGACATGACTGTGAAGGTTAGGTTTAGGGTTAGGTGTATGGTCTCCAAATAAATATAATGAACACAGTGGGTTAGGGTTAGGACGTTGCATGCGGCTCTCGCGAGACATTTGTCAAATGGGGGTTACCTTCTAGACGCATCTAGTCAACTAATGTCACGGCGGAGCAACAGTTACGTGAATAATAATAATAGAGGATTTTTCGTGAAGCCTGTCAAGACAATGTTCGTGTTCCAGCTTTATATCCTGAAGATGTAAGTGTCGCACTTTATATTTTGGGAATGTTTGCAAATCGCCTTTTCCGAATGTGCTTGTTAGCTGATTCCTCGGCTAATGCAGCTAAAGTTACCATCATCTCTATGATTGCATTCACAGAGACCATATCGGGGGCGGGGAGCAGCAGCTCATTTGCATTTAAAGAGACACACACGAAATCAGCGTGTTTTTGATTCCATCCAAAAAGAGGCATTTATAACATGGTGTAATAAATTATCCGTGGGATATTTTGAGCTGAAACTTCACAGACACATTCTGGGGAGAATTGAGACATTGTGTAAGTTTACACTGTGACATTATTTAACTGTGTGAGACCCCGTGTCCACATGCATGGATGTAGTATTTTGGTTTCTCTATTCTCAGTGCATAATTTAAATTAATTTAAACCGACTGAACACTGTTCACAAGACCATAGACTGTCATTTAAGTGTTAAACATTTGGCGCATCGAGTCACGTGACACAACAGCATGGCGTTGATTTCCATGAAGCGCTTCTACAGGTGCAGAGCCAAAAAAGTGCCTCTGGTAAGAAACCTTTTCAAGTTTTTCCCACTGAAACCCATTTGGGTGTAAAGAGTAGCATCTCTAGTTTAGTTTGATATGCCGCTTTAAAAAATGTGTTTATTTTTTGAGCGTCAGCGTGCTGATAAACATGATGTCCACATATGTGGAAATTGGGACATTATTCCCTCAAAAGTTGAAAAAGCATGCAAACACATAAACATTAACACATCTGTGGGTCATTTCACATCAGTTTAATATAAATGTTGTCTAATCGCTGTGCAATACGGTTCCATTCATTAACATTAGTAAATGCATTCATATATATTTACTGTACATTATCACATTGAGAATCAATGGATGCATCCAAAAGCTGAAAATGTGTCTTTCAGAGGCTTTATATGGAGTTAGGATGAAAATAAGGTGCATTTCGAACTGTTCTGAGACCAGTGCAGACAGACAGCACACTGGAGGTTAAGTAATCACTAAATAGGGAGCAAGGGAGCTCTTATATCTCTCAAGTGCGTTCACTCCTAAAATCTGATCAAAAGTTCAGTTTCAGGATGCAGATGATGTTTGGATCACTCAACATGTTTGAAACATAGACTGTAAAAAAAGATGGACGACGCCCCTTCGCTCTTTTCCATTGGTGAGAACTGAAGCCGCCAGTGTCCTGATATGGCGCTGACATCTTGGGACCAGACCTGCACAGTAGTGAGCAGGAAGTAAAGCTACGAAATCAAGGCCCCGCCCTCACTCTCGCTGAATCAATCGCAAGCACACGCCCCTGCACTTTTGACTTTTGAATTATGACGGTGTGAAATAATTAATTATAGAAATTTAGATATTAAATTTAAAGCTCCAATCTCCTCAGTCCTCCGAAGATCCCGAAAAAAGTCAGTTGGTGCTTCAGTGACTACTTCACTCAGAGAACCTGTCAATCACAGCTGTCAATCATGATGTCACAGCACCGTTTTTATAGCATCAAATAACTAAAAACAAACTTATTTTGAAAAGAAACACTTGAAATGATCAACGTGATAGAAACTATCAGTAAATGACAGAAACTATCTTTGGAAAAAAGATATGTGAAGTGTAATTTAATTGTTTAGTTGGTCTCACGTCCCGTTGAATAACATGGGGAGGCGGGGTTTATGACCTAAACTAGGACCAGTCACCGGGGGGCGATCGAGACGTTTTGGCTTCACTTTTGAGGACTTGTGCGGCACACTTGGTTTGAAACATGGGACGATGATAATCAGTACATAGATTCACAATTTATAATGTACCATTTTATTTAAACATGGTTGACTGTGATTAGATGATGCTGGACATTGCTTTGGACATACAGCTGTACTATACCTAAAATGTCCCCAGCACACATACAGTACAAAACATCATTTGCTGTTTTAATATTTGCGGACATGCAATTTTTTTAAATTCCAGTGTAACAAGTGTTTTTTTTTGCATTATTATGTCTGTCAGTGTCTATGAGCATTCCTATGGACATTGTCTTGACAGGTTTTGTGACAATCACCCAATCACAAATCCAGTTTAATGACTTTGATTGTAACTATCACTCCCTGGAGTACAGATGTTTTTACCGCCACAGTAATGCTTTATGAGCA
>NC_068301.1:3518101-3528101 GCF_025860055.1 Xyrauchen texanus | reverse complement strand
AATGTTTTATTTATTTTCAATTTTTATCAAAAAAAAAAAACTAATAAAGAAATGTATAGAAATAAATAAGAATAATAAAGAAATACATTTAAATTATTTTATTTCATTTAAATAATATGTCACTGTTTTCTTCACATTGCAGTAATTAAATAAAAAATCAATTATTCAAAATAATTTTTAAAGAATAATTGAAATAAATAATAAAACAAATACAAAAATTAAGAAATGAAATGCAAATTATTTAATAATAATAATAATAATAATATGTCACTATTTTCTTTACATTACAGTAATTAGAAATTTGGTAAAATAAAATCATAAAATCTTTATGGTCCTAAAAAAATTTTTTTATTTTTATTATGAGTGCTTATTTGTTCTTAACCAGAATAAAATGTTCTTTCTCTTCATTTCAGGCTGAAATACTGTTAGATTTAAAGACATCTTTTAAAGAATCATTTAAATAATTATTTAATAAAAAAATATAATTTAATAAAAGTAAATGCTGTACAAGTACTACTATGATGTATAAATCATTTAAAATATTTTTTAAAGAATCATTATTATTTTTTTTTATTAAGTACAAAAACAAATAAAACAAATCATGAAATGAAATGCAAATAATTTAATCTCATTACAGTAATTACACACACACACACACACATGTTGTGTTTCCATGTTTTATGGGGACTTTCCATAGACATAATGGTTTTTATACTGTACAAACTTTATATTCTATCCCCTAAACCTAACCCTACCCCTAAACCTAACCCTCACAGAAAACATTCTGCATTTTTACATTTTCAAAAAACATAATTTAGTATGATTTATAAGCTGTTTTCCTCATGGGGACCGACAAAATGTCCCCACAAGGTCAAACATTTCGGGTTTTACTATCCTTATGGGACATTTGGTCCCCACAAAGTGATAAATACACACACACACACACACACACACACACACACACACACACACACACACACACACACACACACACACACACACACACACTATATATACTCACATACACACACACACACACACACACACACTATATATACTCACATACACACACACACACACACACACATATATACAGTATATATATATATATATGTAATATTTTTTTTATTATGTACCTTACCATATACTTTATTTAGTTTGTATACCAAATGTTTCTTAATATCAATTAAAAAATATTTTAATCTCTTGATTTCAGGCTGAAATATGACGGGTATTTTCTTGACAGGTTTCGTAGGATTCAACCAAATAGACCATTTAATATTGTTTGTTTGGAATCTCTTGGAAACTTTATTAAAGCAGTATTTCTGCTCTTTGCAAACAATTTCGCTACACAGATAAACAAATCTGTAGTAGCCTGTTTTTCACATTTTCTGTCGTAATGTTTACAATCTAACGTCACAGAAGCCCCCCACTCAATCCCAAACAAGAATGCTTTGTGGTGAGAGTTAGCATGTTTAAATGTCTCTGTTAATGCTTTTATAGATGCTGGACTTCACCAACAAGCCAGACGTCTGTAAGAATGACACGGCAACCACCTTCCTCAGTTTCCTCTCGGTTTCACGTACAGAGTCATACTATTTCATCACTAGCCTGGGTTGTGTGGTCAACCACTCTGTGCTTTGTATTTCGTCACCGTATAATTGAGGAACACAATTTTACAATCTGACGTAAAATTATGTCTTAAGTTCCAAGTTGAGGTTTTGTTCTGATGTGACCTTGTATGGGGTTTATTCAAGAAGACCGCAGATTGGTGCGATGTTACTGAACAGGTTCTGAGTCCTCAGGATTTCAGTCTGACCACAGGACACAAAAACATGTAAACGAGAAAAATACTGACGCAAGTCAGTCCCCTGAACTAATTAAACATGCTAAATTATAGGTGCTAAATCTGCCCACCCATGATTACAAATTCATTAGCTGAATTCTTACCAAAACAACTTATAACCAGCATTGTGTGTAATCTATTTACAAAGTAATGAGTTACTGTATTCTAATGACTTTTTTAGCCAAAAAGTAGGCAAGGCAAGCTCATTTATATAGCACATTACATACCCAATGGCAAAGTGCTTTACATATAAATGATAAAGAAAATACAAGATCAAAATTTATTTTAAAACCAAGAACAAAAAATTAGAAAAGTGATAAAATGAATTGAAAAATGATTGAAGTGATTAAAAAAAGTATACAGAAATAAAATGATGCAGTGCAATCAGTAAGTGCAGCACAGTTCTCAATCAGTACATGCACAGTTAAACAGATGCGTTTATGGTCTGGATGTGAATCTGGCTAATATTGGAGCTCATCTTACCTCTTCTGGAAGCTGGTTCCAGCAGCGGGGCGGCATTATAGCTAAACGTTGTCTCACCTTGTTTTGACTGAACCATATGTCTAACTGACTGTGACAGGGTGGAGGGCGGAGGGTCGTGATGCTACACACCCGGCCCCTAATCAGGCTAATCAAGCCTCAGAGAGGGATAAAGGCCGACTGGAGACTGCAGTGCGAAAGAGAGAGATTTACGGGCAGCTGTCCGACACATTTGTGTGTTTGTCTTTTTGTTTAGTTCTTCATTAAACTATAATTTATATTGTCAGGCAGGTTCTCTCCTCCTCCTTTCCATTAATCGCTTTACACTGGTGCCGAAATCCAGGAAGGAGGAGGTATGTGCCCAGTGGAGAAGCTGCGGCCATCTGCCGGAGGACGGAGGAGCCTGGCTGCCTGAGAGCAGATGAACGGCAAGGGAGAAGGGGCTCCTAACTGACCGCCTGGAACGGTCAGGGCCGCTGCGAGAGGTGAAAGAGACCCCTACCAGCCTTAATAAGACCGCCGACTGCAAGAGGGGAGGGGCTACTGGTCGACTGTCTGGAGTGGGAGAACCGCTGCCAAGGACGGGGGAGACCCCTTCTGTTTCCCGAGAACGCGGCAGGGCGTTCCGTCCGCCAGGGGCCGGAAAGACTGCCTCTGATCCGTCCGGAGAGGCGCTGCTGTCGTCCGTTGGAGGTTGGAGGAGTGGACGAGGACCAACCTACGGAGTATTATATATTTTTTGACATTATAAATAATATTTTAATAAGGAACTTAATCAAAAAGACAAACACACAAAGGTGTCGGACAGCTGCCCGTAAATCTCTCTCTCTGTCCCACTGCAGTCTCCAATCGGCCTTTATCCTTCTCTGAGGCTTGATTAGCCTGATTAGGGGCCACACTGACATAATGATCCGAGAGGTCTGTTAGGTTTATATTCAACAAGCATATCTGAAATGCATTTAGGTCCTAGGCTACGAAGCGATTTATAAACGAGTAATAGTACTTTAAAATCAATTCTAAATGTAACTGGAAGCCAGTGTAAAGACCTGAGGACTGGAGAAATATGCTCTGATTCTGAGAGAATCCTGATTGCTGTTGACTAATGGTCTTTTTGGGAACGCCAGTGAGGAGTCCATCCTACCGGTGATGAATGCATGAACAAGTCTTGACTGGACACAAAATATTTAATTCTGGCTATATGTTTGAGATGATAGTAGGCTGGTTTAGTTATTGCTTTGATGTGACTACTGAAAAATGTTTTGTCTTTACACCCTTGGAGTCAAGTTATGTGTTCACCGTTGGAATTTCACCTTTGTTGCCAAATACAAGTTTTGGCACATACAACTGTTAATTTCATCAATGCACTGGCACAGAGGGTCTATGGGGCTGTAGTCATTTGGCGATAGGGCTGGATAGATCTGGGTGTCGTCTGCATAGCTATGGTACGCAGTTTGGTTCTCTTTCATAATTTGGCCTAGTGGGAGCATATACAGGTTGAACAGGAGCGGTCCAAGAACTGAGCCTTGTGGGACTCCGCATGTCATGGATGTCTACGCAGATTCATAGTTGCCTATGTTCACATAATAACCCCTTCCTTCTAGATATGACCTGGACCAGCTGAGGACTGTCCCAGAGAGCCCTACCCAGTTTTCCAATCTGTCTAGGATCATGCTGTGGCGAAGTGTCAAAGGCAGTAATGAGATCCAATTATGCAAGCACTGATATGTTGCCTGAATCAATATTTAGCTGAATATCATTAAGGCTCTTTATGGGTGCTATGATGTGGTCTGAAACCAGACCGGAAATAGTCCAAATAGACATTTGAGATTAAGAATTTGTTCAGCTGATTGAAAACCACCTTTTCAATGATTTTGCCTATGAAAGGAAGATTGGAAATTGGTCTGTAGTTGTTCAATATCAAGTGTTGTGGGGAGTATGTCAAGACATCAGGTTGGCGTTTTAAGATGCTGTACTGTTTCTTCCAGGGTTTCGCCACCAATCGCTCAAAATCAGACATAGTGAGACATTTCTCGTGGAGGTTTTTGTGGTGGGTGCTGTCTGACCTCAGTGCAACATGAGGACGAGCTTATCGCCATTCTAATATCACTGATTTTCTTCATGAAAAGATATGCAAACTCGTTACATTTGCTGTAAGAGCATTTCACAGGGAACCTGTGTTGGGGGGTTTGTTAGTCTCTCTATATTAGCGAAAAGAGTGTAGCTGTTGTTCACCAAGAGGATGAAGTGTGCCCTGGCATTGTGCCAGTGGTCGGTGAGCTCTCTCAGAGGGAAGGGTAGGGTGAGCTGGGCCTGCAGGCTTTGGTGGTATAGGGGCCCGCCATATTTTGATTGGTAACTGGTGGCTCGGAGCAATGGACTGGGAGAGCTTTCTTCCAGCATACACTAGTTCCTCCATGTTCTCTGAGAAGCACAGAAGTGGGGATGTTGATGAGAGGGAGAAAGTGTGTGGAGAGAGAGGCTGTGGCCCTGCTGTTTCCGGAGGCTTAAGTACGTTATCTTGGCTCCCTTGGCTATTTTCCAGGAAATCATCCTTAGGTCCAGTATCTTGGAGCAGTTCTGAGTTATTACAGTCTGACTGTAGTATGCACAGTGTGTGGTCTTAGCTGAATGCCGCTGTCTGGTCTACCTTGAGCGCCTGCCAGTTGCAATGTTAGCTGTGGCTGATGTGATCTATGCCTGATCTCATTTGGGGTTTATTGCTCCACATTCATTAATGGTTCAAATCTATTTTCAAGACATATAGGGGGCGGAAGGCTGTAGGCTGAGGAGGTCCACGGTGATGCTCTCCTGTGTGTTCTGTCAAGGGTGGTGGTAATCTTTTGTAGAAGTCTATGCCAGTTTGTGCAGCAAGTAGAGTTTGATCTGAAAGGGGGACAATTTCTTTCTCGTCTGTTTGTGTGAAGGCAGCTGTGTTGTCCATTTTCAGGAATGTAAACTGCAGATAGTAGGAGGCTGGTAGACCGATTTCACAGAAAATCCCCTTTTTGTGGTAACATTTCAGTCCCAAAAGTCTCTGGTTGTAGTGTTGGTGCCAAATGAGGTCGTCCGTGCATCTTATCGCGTGGCTTATTGACCGCGTTACCGCGGAGACATATCGCGTGTGGAGGCTTCACGCTATTATCCGTGGCATACACACAAAACTCAGCACAGGCCCTATTGAGAGCGAGAACCACATTATAGCGACCACGAGGAGGTTACCCCATGTGACTCTACCCTTCCTAGCAACCGGACCAATTTGGTTGCTTAGGAGACCTGACTGGAGTCACTCAGCACGCCCTGGATTTGCTAATATTTTTAGACGAAGATAGAGCTCTGTCAGGTTCATATAATGGAAGCACATTTTGACGGTCCAAAAGTCTAATTTAGGCAGCATAAAAGTAATCCACACGACTCAAGTTGATCAATTAATATCTTCTGAAGCAAATCGATACACTTGTGTAAAAAATAAATAGATACTTACATTATTAACTATTATAAAGCGCTTCCTGCCAGCAGCTGACGCATCACGTAGCAACATCAGAGTCTTCTATGAAATTGTCGATTTAAAGTTAAAAACATTTGAATTATCGGCTTGTTTCTTACATGAACCTATCGATTTGCTTCGTTGATCGACTGGAGTCATGTGGTAGTACAAAATTTAATTTAATGTATAATTTTGAGTGAATCGTCAAAAGTCTCTACATGAGAGATGGTTGGAGGGAAGATGGTTTATTGTGTTATCCTCTTGGTTAGATATGTATGTCAGTACTGAATTCTCCCAAGACTCCCCTGCTGATCACGCAATAGAAAACTAGAGGGTTGAGCTCAGCTAGAATTGCTGGAATCCATAACTTTTTCAGGAGGAGGAAACCAGCTTTGGAGTCAAAACTGGGAATTCACAGTCACCATGAGCTGACTACAATCTGACTGTGTGATATTACAGCCTGTGGCTTTGAAGAGAGAGATAAATATTGATTTCTTTGAGGAACACACCCAAAGAAAAAGCATTCATAGTGCGTCAGAACTAAAAAATATTTAAATGTGCAATATACTGTAACCTGTTCCTTTATATGAATAAAAAGCCATGGGTCACGTCTAAAGTTAGCTAACTGAACATCACAATTCTTATAAAAAAATGTTGGCACATCTACCCAAGTACATTGAGTGCTATATTACAGACCCACTTTTTATATACCATGGTACTGAAATTTGAATAAACGTAACTATTTAACCCTTATGTTGTGTTCTGGTCATTTTTTGACCCGGAGGTCTTTTTTTATTTTTATTTTTATGATTATTATTATTATTTTTATTTTTATTTTTTACTTAATCCAATTGCTGGCGACCTGTCCAGGGTGTCCCCCGCCTTTCGCCCAATGTTAGCTGGGATAGGCTCCAGCCCCCCGCGACCCTGTACACAGGATAAGCGGTTGACGATGGATGGATGGATGGACTTAATCCAATTGGAATAACATTTCTTGACTTTGTTCACATATGGTATCTTAAAACACACAAAATATACCCTTTTCCTTTCTCTTTGGTTTTATTTCACTTTGTTACACTTGTTGTGTTCCTGGTCAAAAATGACCGGCCATTGGAAATGAATAGATTACACTAAAAAATACAGAAATATTAAGTGTTCAGGAGCATCCCAATCCTATAGATGAGCACATTTGTGGGCGTGTTGCACACAGAAGGTCCTCAGACATGTGCGCACACACACACACACACACACACACAACACACACACAAAGTGCCCTTTTGTGCATCGTCTTTCCATGTACACACTCTTTGAGTGTTTACAGAGTGGGAATACCATAGTTTACAGTGTTTACAGTGTGGGAATGCCATAGTTTACAGTGTGGGAATGCCATAGTTTACAGTGTTTACAGTGTGGGAATACCATAGTTTACAGTGTGGGAATGCCATAGTTTACAGTGTGGGAATACCATAGTTTACAGTGTGGGAATGCCATAGTTTACAGTGTGGGAATACCATAGTTTACAGTGTGGGAATGCCATAGTTTACGGTGTGGGAATACCATAGTTTACAGTGTGGGAATGCCATAGTTTACAGTGTGGGAATACCATAGTTTACAGTGTGGGAATGCCATAGTTTACAGTGTGGGAATACCATAGTTTACAGTGTTTACAGTGTGGGAATGCCATAGTTTACAGTGTTTACAGTGTGGGAATACCATAGTTTACAGTGTGGGAATGCCATAGTTTACAGTGTTTACAGTGTGGGAATGCCATAGTTTACAGTGTGGGAATGCCATAGTTTACAGTGTTTACAGTGTGGGAATACCATAGTTTACAGTGTTTACAGTGTGGGAATGCCATAATTTACAGTGTTTACAGTGTGGGAATGCCATAGTTTACAGTGTTTACAGTGTGGGAAACACCCACACTATCATGCACCATGATAGCACCAAACTATTCTTATAAGTACCTTCAGAATACAATGGTATATGATAATTACATTACATTGTATCATGTACCACAGTAAGGATTCAAATGACCCTTTTTATACCTGAGTCTTTTGAACAGCTACCCATCTCATACAAATTTAAGATGCTTTTCCCTTAAAATGTATTAAACCATAGAGTGCTTAACTGGGATGACCATGAATCATCTGAGGTGCTGGTAAATCCTTACATTATATGTTTACATTATTAATGAGTTCCTGTCAGCTACATTCCCTTGAACTGCATTTCACAATGTTTGTCTAATAAGATTCCCAAAACGTCTTCCTTCGCAGCCTCTTTGATCAAACCAAGCTCTGAGGAAGAAGTATAAATGGGTTGGATTTGTTGACATGTAAAGACAGAGCTCACTTCTCGTCTTATGAATTTTATTGAGAAGTTTCCGGTGACTTATGAGCCCACATGTTGAGCCGTTGCTCATTTGTGGGCACATACAGGGATTTAAGGGACTTTCCTTTTAAAAAACAAAACTGAGTGAGTATTCCTGACCACCAGCTCCTTTAATCTCTCCCGATTTCCTGGACACCTGTGAAAGTTTGTGGAGCGCGCTTATGCGTAACCATCACTAGATGTCCTGCTCGAGCACTCTCAGAATGACAACAGTTGAGAAAAGGGGGAAGCACAGCTCCCAGAAAAGGACAATCCTGACATTTAATGAACTAACACTATGAACACAGACATTTCCTCGACATACTAGGCCTGTTGTTCTCAGAGCTTAAAATATTTTCCAAAAAGCCAGTATATATCCCCTAAATCAGACAGCTCTCGCTACAGCTAATCGACACTATTTTATTTAGTTTCTTTATTTTTAAGTTACATTATTTGTTATTTTTAAGAAACAATTCATAGTTGTTTATATATATATATATATATATATATATATATATATATATATATATATATATATATATATATATATATATCCTGTCTAAGTAAATAAGAGTTCAATTATTAACAATTATATATAAACTGGCGGCCAAAAGTTTGGAATAATGTCCAGATTTTGCTGTTTCGGAAGAAATTGGTACTTTAATTCACCAAAGTGGCATTCAGCTGATCACAAAATATAATCAGGACATTACTGATGTATAAAACAGCATCATTACTATTTTGAAAAAAAGTCATTTTTGATCAAATCTAGACAGCAGCATCACTCCAACACCTTATCCTTGAGTAATCATGATAAATTGATCATTTGGTAGAAAATCACTTGCCATTATATCAAACACAGTTGAAAGATATTTGGTCCATTAAATGAAGCTGAACATTGTCTTTGTGTTTGTCTTTGAGTTGTCACAGTATGCAATAGACTGGCATGTCTTAAGGTCAATATTAGGTGAAAAATGGCAAGAAACAGCTTTCTCTAGAAACTCGTCAGTCAATCATTGTCTTGAGGAATGAAGGCAATACAATGCTTGAAATTGCCAAAAAAATGACAATTTCATCTAAAGGTGTAACTACAGTCTTCAAAGATAAAGCACAACTGTCTCTAACAAGGACAGAAAGAGATGTGGAAGACCAGATGTGCAACTAAACAAGAGGAGAAGTACATCAGAGTCTCTAGTTTGAGAAATAGACGCCTCACATGTCCTCCGCTGACAGCTTCATTGAATTCTACCCGCTCAACACCAGTTTCATGTACAACAGTAAAGAGAAGACTCAGGAGGACTTATGGGAAGAACTGCAAAGAAAAAGACACTTTTGAAACAGAAAAACAAAAAGAAAAGGTTCGAGTGGGCAAAGAAACACAGACATGGACAACAGATAATTGGAAAAGAGTGTTTTGGATCTGAACCCCATTGAGCTTTTGTGGGATCAGCTAGACTGTAAGATGCGTGAGAAGTGCCCGACAAGACAGACACATCTATGGCAAGTGCTACAGGAAGTGTGGGGTGAAAGGTCACCTGAGCATCTGGACAAACTGACCACTAGAATAACAAGCAGGCACGTGCACACATAGACACCAAAACGGGGTTTGAGCACCTGCCCCTTTTCTTCCTCGAGAGAAAGTGACTTTTTTTCTGGGGTGCATTTTTAAATAAATGAATATATGCTGTTGAAATGAATATATTCCTGTTTGTGCACAGCTTCCCTGTCAAACAAATCAATATATCATGTCGGGAGATGAGACTTCCAGCTCGTATCCCAATTGTGTTTTTCTTGGCTTGAGTGGAGGTGAGTGGTGATGA
>NC_068301.1:3423101-3513101 GCF_025860055.1 Xyrauchen texanus | reverse complement strand
CCGGGCATTTTTCCGGTGGGCTGACGCACTTTGGGGCTGATTAGGGTCGGACTGGCCATCGGGAGAACTGAGACGGAACCGCGAAACGTGCTGAATGAGCCGCCACGTTATGTAGAACGGACCACAATACGGTGGCGTGATATGCAGAATATGCAACCCCCACCCCAAGTTTTGGGCCAGTTGCCATGTATATCCCGGGCCGATTTCTCTTCCCAGTCCAGCTCTGCACCTAATGTAATTTTAAGTATTTTATGTTTTTGTACAGGGCTCGACATTAACGCTTGTCCAGGACAAGTGGATTTTTGAAGGGCCGAGTGAAAGAGAATTTGACGTGCCTGACCGGACAAGCAGACTAAAATGTAAAAAAATAAAAATAACCGGCTATATTTGTGAAAGCCAAAGCTTGTGTCTCTTATAAGTTCATTTTCTTATTCTGCTGTTGAAAATAATCAAGAGAGAATAATTTAATTATTCGCTAGTAATCTAGTAACAGCTGCGCCCTGTTTGATTGACAGGCGGCGTATGTGTGTGTGCTGAACATGCTTGTGCTAATGCGCAATGGATACAATGACACCCGGGACGGAGATGTTTGGTGACCTTGGTGTGCGCACATGTTAAGTTTGTACATTTGTACATAGATGAATTCAAAAGTACAAAATTGTGCCAAAAAACGACCAAATAAAATACTAAAACAGCAATTGCGAGTACCCCTTAGCTCTGCCACTGCGTAACAGCCTCCCGACCCAGTGCAGTTTACATTTCTGTCGCAGAGAATCGAGTTGATGGTATAGGTACACTAGTAGGTTGGCCATCAGTCACCATTTTAGAAATATATACAACATAAACTTTGACATGTTACTTGAGCATACAACTTAAATGTCCTTTTTTTCTCTCCGGACAAGTGAATGACCAATTTACTTGTCCCGATGACGAGCACATGACAATGCTTAATGTTGAGCCTTGTACTAGATACTGTATTAGCATTGCTAATCACAGCTATGCTAACATTCAGTACAAAAGATTGTATTTCAATGCAGTAACATTCATACTTAATGTCACTTAATGTTAAAATACGTTTATATGATCATGATTACATGTTTTTGTACTAGACACTATATTAGCATCGCTAATCACAGCTATGCTAATCTTCATTTCAACAGATTGTGAGTGTGATATTGTTTTTTCTTCAACAGTTCAACAATGAATTAACTTGTGTTTCAGACCAAAACTGACCAGCTATTTTGGATATATATGCTTTGCCATGAAAATAGTTTAAAATGAATGATTAGCGTTAGCATTCTGTGTATTGACAGACAGTCGTAGCAATGGTTGCCATCTGTCCTATAAAATAGTGGATCGTCCTTTATTTAAGCTGGTCCGATGACATCACCGTGAAATCGCTCAAGACCATTAATTTACCCTTGATATTCGTCCCTTACCCACTGTTGTGCCTGTGGTGGTAAGGGACTGTCTGAAAAGTCCTCACGTTGTGCTAAAATGTGTTAAACTCTAGAGGGAGCATCCCGTATTTTTAGTAACTTAAAAAGTGGCAACCCTAATCGGAGTGATACAAACACTAAAATGTTTCAAAGCGGTTACACGAAAGCACTAGATAGCACAAATCAAATGAGTGGACTGGAACTGCTGTATAAATATTATATGTTTTACAAAATAGTGGCATAGAAACATTTTGAAAAATCTGGGGACCCCGAGGCACTTTTTAAATGGCCTCTGTTTTGTTCCACTTCTGTCATCATAGGGTGCAAACCTCTCACTTACATTTCAATGGAAATATAAACCACTATCTCAGACAGATCCTCGGTTAAGCTACACAGTTCCGTTCATCAGAGTTTCACATAAACGGCTTTAGTGGACACTTCCCGCGGTCTCAGGAGACACGCGGTTCACTCTTTCCTTGTGTGTGGAGATGAATCATTAATGAGGGTCTTGTTTACTTGGACAGAAATGACACTGACACAGCAGATGTCACCTGAGATACTGTGAGATAAGAGAAAATCAACAAGACTGATACTTTCAGTCACACACACACACACACACACACACACACACACACACAAACACACACACACACACACACACACACACACACACACACACACACACACACACACACACACACACACACACACAAACACAGACACACACACACACTCACACACACACACACATACAAACTCACACACACACACACAAACACAGACACACACACAAACAAACACACACACTCACACAAACACAGACACACACACACTCACACTCATGTAGTGTTTCCATGTTTTATGGGGACTTTCCATAGACATAATGGTTTTTATACTGTACAAACTTTATATTCTATCCCCTAAACCTAACCCTACCCCTAAACCTAACCCTCACAGAAAACATTCTGCATTTTTACATTTTCAAAAAACATAATAGAATGCCGAAGTTATGACGTCACTTTGTAGACCAAAACGCGGAAGTGAGTTAGCATTTTAGCACTTCCGGTTCCCTCGCCCTAAAGTCTATGGGTTTTTTGAATGGGTTTTTGCTAAATCGCCTGAAATAAGGTCTGTGGTTAACAAAGCCTCTAAATATTTTCACGTTTTGATCTATGAAATGAAACACACCAGTTATAACCTGCTTGTGGTTTTTTAAACTTTATTGTGTCTTAAAAACGGTGATTGCTAACAAGTTGCTAAAAGGGACTACATCCTTTGGCGGGGACTTTAGACGTCATCATGACAAATAGGAAATCTCTTACTAGCCCGTGTTTCAGCCTCACGTTCTAGTTTACCTTTTCATCTCTCCCTAGTTTTACTTACCGAGACTCGATAAACCTTGTCCCTCATGCTGGCCCTTACAATACCGGCAAGTAAACCAGCATCTAATCTGCACAGTTCTACATGTCCGGATTTATAGTGGTTCTCTCCTCGATCTATGGTTTTTCTATCGTCTTAGAAAAAGGACATCAGATTGGAAATTGATACGGCCATAGCTAACGTTAGTGCTTATGAGATGGTAAAATCGCGGGTTTTTTCTGGCGAATTAGCAAATGGTATGCAAACATACAATCAAACATAATACTGTGAAAGATAATTTTTAAAGTTTATTTGGGGCACAATGATCAGGCATAATAATCTTAATCACAAAGAAAATAATATTAAGGTTTAGATAAACTAACAAAATAATAAACGAATAAATAAAACATTAACAAAAGATTTTTAAAAAAATCTCAGAGAGACACGCATAAACAAAATTAGTTTCTAACATTTTTGGAAAAAACGAATGGGCAATATTTCTCATGAAAAAGTGGATTAGTGTTCATACACAGCGCAATCATAATGAGCGAGCGTGTTTTTTAAATAAAGTTTGAGGAAGCTTGACGATGACGTTGATCCGCGACCATGGTATACATTTTTGATTAACTTGTAAATATTATCTTGATAGACAAAACGTGTAAGGGTCACAACTCTTTGTTGAACACAGATCTTATTTTTTGCGATTTTCCAAAGGTCTATGGGGAAAATGCATAGCGTTTCGATCGAGGGAACCCATGCGCCGCTAACTTCAGAATTGTCCTACAATGTGACGTCATAACTTCGGCACTCTATGATTTATAAGCTGTTTTCCTCATGGGGACCGACAAAATGTCCCCACAAGGTCAAAAATTTCGGGTTTTACTATCCTTATGGGGACATTTGGTCCCCACAAAGTGATAAATACACGCTCACACAAACACAGACTCACTCACACGAACCCACACACAAACACACACACACTCACACGCACACACATACACACTCACACAAATACACAAACACACTCACACACACACACAAACAAACACAGACACACGCACACATACACACTCACACACACACACACACACACACATAAACACAAACACACTCACTCACAGACACACTCACACACAGACACACTCACATACTCACACACAAACACACTCACACACACAAACACAGACACACACAAACGCTCACACACACATACAAACATACACACAAATGCTCTCACACACACACACATAC
Source organism: Xyrauchen texanus (assembly GCF_025860055.1). Classification (NCBI taxonomy): domain Eukaryota; kingdom Metazoa; phylum Chordata; class Actinopteri; order Cypriniformes; family Catostomidae; genus Xyrauchen; species Xyrauchen texanus. The sequence continues at coordinate 3,509,052 of NC_068301.1, read as the reverse complement.
AAACTCACACACGCACCCACACACTCACAAACACAGACACGCACACACCCACTCACACGCACCCACACACTCACACACACAAACACACACACTCACACACACAAACACAGACACACACTCACACCTTACACGGTCCTTACTATCCTAGTAAGGACTTTCCATTGATTTCTATTGTTTTTATACTGAGCTAACTGTGTTTTGTATACCCTAAATCTAATCATTAAATTATTAGACAAGCAGACAAACAGACAGATGCACATATAATAAAATAAATACAGGATATTTACATTTATGCATTTTATCCAAAGCGACTTACAGTCACTTATTACAGGGACAATCCCCCCGGAGCAACCTGGAGTTAAGTGCCTTGTCTTGCTGTGGGGATCGAACCAGCAACCTTCTGATTACCAGTTCTGTGCTTTAGCCCACTACGCCACCACCGCTCCACATATTAGAAGCTATAAACAAGGTACACAATATACAAAGTATACATTAAAATAAACAAGCCTGAAATCGTGAAAATGACATGACGTGTGACTGTAGGTACACATTTCCGAGGTGAAATGTCCCCTGTGTGGTGCTAAAAGCGAGTTAAATGTTCTCCCAAACAGATGAGGCTGTTAACGTTAATGAGCTATCGAGTTTTAAATCAACAAACCTGACCTCCCTACCCTAAACCTAAACCTAAACTATAGCGTCAGAAAGAGCAAAAATGCAATCGCTGAACTAACCTTGTCATATTGTGGTGCTTCTTCGACACTTTCAGCTCACATGTCGACTCGTGTGCTCTTCAGGACTCGTACCCCAATTTGGGGTTACTCCAAAAGGGGGCATCCCTTCCACTCACAGTTAGGGTTAGGGGAAAGGTTGGGTTAGGGCTCCCAGCCCTTTTTGGACCTCTGCCTGCAGCTATACCCTTCTTGATTTATTAGCCTTTTTTCATTAGCAAGGGTCACCTCAAATGTCATCACTATTTTTATTTATTTTTTGTCATATTTCACAATGTTGGTGTGGATATTTAATTTTTTTACATTGTGTTCACACACGTTTGTTTAGCTATAGACTAACCATAGACTTACTGTTTTTATATCAAATACTAATAATAACAACTACAGACTAACTCAAATTCACAATATAATTATTATAACCCTGTCATCATTTTATTTTTAAATCATCATTATTTCATGTATTTTATGTATTGATTGCCGTTCCAAATAAGAAAGTCACAAAGGGAGGTTTTGTCTGATTAAACTCGCTTCTGGGTACAAATTTGTCCCCAAATATAACTAAATATACAAACACACACAGACGTTTTCCTGAAGTCATTGAAAGTGAAACACATCCTGTATCCCTCTGGTAGATTTTGGATGGTGTTTTTTTACCAAAAGATTCAAGCCCTTCAATTATTCACGGCAAGTTCATTCATTAAATATCTACCTCTTACTGAAATCTTTAAACCACACACACACACACACACACACACACACACACACACACACACACACACACACACACAGTTGTGTTTCCATGTTTTATGGGGACTTTCCATAGACATAATGGTTTTTATACTGTACAAACTTTATATTCTATCCCCTAAACCTAACCCTACCCCTAAACCTAACCCTCACATAAAACTTTCTGCATTTTTACATTTTCAAAAAACATAATTTAGTATGATTTATAAGCTGTTTTCCTCATGGGGACCGACAACATCTCCCCACAAGGTCAAACATTTCGGGTTTTACTATCCTTATGGGGACATTTGGTCCCCACAAAGTGATAAATACACGCTCACACAAACACACACACACACACACACACACACACACACACACACACACACACACACACACTTACACACTCACACACACACACACATACTCACACAGACACTCACACACACAAACCCACTCACACACATACACACACACACACACACACACACACACACACACACACATACTCACACACACACACACACACACAAACCCACACACACATACACACACACACACACACAGACACTACACACACACAGACACATACCACACACACACAGACACTCACACACACAGACACATACACACACACACACATACTACACATACACACACACACACACACACACATACTACACAGACACACATACTACACAAACACACATACACACACTATATATATATATATATATAACACACACACACACACACACACACACACACACACACACACACACACACACACACACACACACACACACACACAAACCCACTCACACACACACACACACACACACACACACACACAAACACACACACACACAAACACACATACTCACACACACTCACACACACACACACAAACCCACTCACACACACACACACACACACACACACACAGACTCACACACACACACATACACACACACACACACAGACACACACACACACACAGACACATACTCACACATACACACAGACACTCACACACACACACACTCACACACACACACACACACACATTCACACAAACTCATACACACACACCGACTCACACACACACACAAACACACTTACACATACACACACACACACTCACACACTTTATATATATATATACACACACACACACACACACACACACACACACACACACACACACACACACACACACACACACACAACCTACCAATGTCCAGCAATGGTTGTTGACTGAAGTAATTGGCATCCGTTATGGTGCAGAGAACAAATCCGTTCTACAGCAAGACGCCAATCCAAAATAGCTCACCCAAATATTGTCATTCCCGTCTAGACATCTAAACTTCAGAAACAGGAGTGCAACTTCCAATTAACACGAAAAAGGACCCTGTTTACTTTAATACACATGCCTTGTTTTATTGTGAGTGATTCAGCCCTGCTTCACAGTTGGGATTGTTTCTCTTCATTACCAGATCTAGCCTCGCAATTGCAACTATTTCTAGCAATTGTGACTTAATAACTCACAATTATTACTTTATATTATGGAATTGCAACTTTATATATATCTCGTTTTTCTATTTCTTGTATTTACGAGATCTAGACTCACAACTGCGGCTTTATATCTCACAATTGTGACTATTTCTCTTCATAACAAGATCTAGACTCACAATTGCAACATTATTACTCGCAATTGCGGCTTTATATCTTATAATAATGACTTCGTATCATGGAATTGCTACTTTATATTCCATGATGAATCCATGATATAAAGTTGCAATTGCGAGAAATAGTTGCAATCGTGAGTCTAGATCTTGTTATGAAGAGAAATAGTCACAATTGTGAAATATAAAGTCACGTTTGCGAAAAAATACAGTTATAAGACCATGAAATAAAGTTGCAACTCTGAAGATATATAGTTGCAATTGTGAGTCGAGATATCGTAAATACAAGAAATAGGCGCAATTGTGAAATACAACTGCGAGAAATACAGTTGCGATTCCACGATAAATATATTTACGAGATCTCGACACACTATTGCGACTTTAATTCTTCTCAGTTGAGAATTGGGAATTGTGATTTTCCATCTCACAATTACGACTTTACGTCTATAAAGAGATAAAAAATAAAGTCACAATTGTAAAATATAAATACAAATTCAGCTTTTATGTAACGTTTTCATACACCATTATTTCTCCTTTGATGCCCATTCAAAATGAGGTGTGTATTTCGCTAAAATAATAATAGGAGTGGTGGTGGTGTAATCTGGTAATCAGAAGGTTGCTGGTTCGATCCCCACAGCCACCACCATTGTGTCCTTGAGCAAGGCACTTAACTCCAGGTTGCTCTGGGGGGATTGTCCCTGTAATAAGGGCTCTGTAAGTCGCTTTAGATAAAAGCGTCTGCCAAATGCATAAATGTAAATGTATTTGTGAGCAATAGATAAATAAATAAATCACTTCTTAAAAGTGTAAATACTATTCAACCCCTTCTCTGCAATTGCCTCCATTCTAGCGTGTAACGGCCACTTTTCACAATCAATACAGATTGAAAAATTGTAGATGCTTTATCTCTTTTAGACAATTTCATTGAACAGATTATTAAAATGTCAGAGTAGTATATTGAGGTTTCTATCATAAGCAATTCTATTCCAGTGCTTAGCAAGCGTTTATGACTGCAATGTGCGTTTGCATAACAGGTCTATCCCTTACACATCTTACATGAGTGTTAATCCCTGTCTAGTCTGGCAGGCTTTTTGGAATAATATTTGGAAAACACTTTCTCTCTCTTCTGTTATTGTTTGCTAGTACAACATAGGAGTTGTAATATACCTGGAGAAAGATATCAGTCCGCATTCCTTTTTGTTTCAATAGCAAAATATAAAATAATAATAATAATAATAATAATATTTACATGTTGTTTGTCAGAACACATGGCCACTTTTAAAGAAATTCAGTGGAGAAAGATTGCTCATGCTAACCAGTCATGCTAATCACCCTGACCCCTTAATGTACGACTCACTTATGAGCTAAAATATCTCAAATTAGCGAACTAGCATCTTATCATGTGGCTTGTTGAGCGTGTTGTCACGGAGACATACCACGAGTGGAGGCTTCACACCATCCACCGCGGCATCCACGCCCAACTCACCAGGCACCCCACCAAGAACAAACCACATTATAGTGACCACAAGGAGGTTACCCCATGTGACTCTACCCTCCCTAGCAACCGGGCCAATTTGGTTGCTTAGGAGACCTGGCTGGAGTCACTCAACACGCCCTGGGATTCGAACTAGCGAACTAGCATCTTATCACGTGGCTTGTTGAGCGCGTTGCCATGGAGACATAGCGTGTGTGGAGGCTTCACGCCATCCACTGCGGCAATTGTGATTTTAATATCTCTGCCAAGACATTTTTATGCAAAATTCTATTCGATTAAATATGGAAAATATCCACATTTATTCTCAAGATAATTGGATGCCACTTTCTGAATTACACATGCAACGTAAGGAGGTCATGTGACAACAATAAGCACATTACGTGCATGTTCTTACGCCGATTAACAAGCTGGCAATGTGTATGGTCATTTAAACTAATTAAACTGCTTTTGTTTATCCGTGCAAAGGTAGCCAAGTATACTGTACTTCCAGAGAAGAACTTCTTCTTTCAGGGGTAAAAAGAAGTTCTAAACAGGTGAGCAATGGTTTGCGAACATTCAGACACCAGCCACAATGCTATGGGAGGCATTTAGAGGAGCACTTAAATATGGGGACGCTACATGTAAAACCTTCAAAATGTGTTAATGACTTTATGCCTCATTGTATGAGAACAAATCACATGAGGTCGGTAAAAGTTGTTTTACCACTATATGATTATTTAAAGTAATATTTATGCAGTAGAACATTTGTTTTAATTTGTCTTGTTTACATTCTGAATTCATGATGCTAATGCGCTAACATGCTATACGTAGCCATTGGCTGTCTCGTTTGGAAAGATGTGTCCTCCGGAGGTCGCGTTTGCGCATACGTCATCGAGGTTGTCTCGTTTAATAAAAGCGAGTAGGACACTCCGGAGGCAGCCTTCGAATGCGACCTTCTTTCACGGGAATTCGGAGAATGCATGAGGTGTATCCTTCCTGGGCAACTAACAACCCACAATTCTTTGCCTCAACGGAAATGTAATAAAATAAAAAAATGACACCAAATTGTCTGTAAATATGATGTTCAAACGCAAGGAATGTTAATTCCCAAGTTGAAGGATCTCAGTAGATGGGTGCAGAGTATATTAATATATAATTAAAATAAAGTATTAGACTAAAAGTAGACCTGTAAAATCTTTTTTCTTTTCTCTTTACATCATTATAGCTCTCCTAAAATGTACCTTATGCATTCCCTTCCAAAGGGACTTTGTTCCGTTCTCACTCAAAGCACTCGCGCTTGTTAAAGAGTGGCATGCTGTCATAGCAACCATGTTACATTACGTTTCCGTTCCTCCTACGAAGGCCGTCTCGTTTAAGTAAGGAGGGCACTCGGTATACTGTATCCTGTAGATTAAACAAAACAAAAGCAAAATTGCACGAAATGGTCTTGGAAAATGTAACGAGTGAACGATGAAATCAGCTGTCGGCATCAAGGTAGGTGGAGCTCCAGGTCATAATGATGATGTGGACCAATGGCAGGAAGAAGGTGTTTAGTGTATACTGCACAAAATTATGCATATTTAAAAAAGTATACAGTATATGCTGTGCAGTATGCGGTAAGCAGTATGTTAGTATTCTATTCCAAACATAGGATGTGGTGTGGTCCTCAAGTCAACATAAGGAAGCCCTTTAGTCATTACCACAGACAGTCTATGGTCATCACCCATTCATCTTTAGAAGATCACCTTCAATCCATGTATTTAACTACCTGTCTGTTAATTCATTAGTGCAATAAATGGATCGTTTGAAGTTCTGCAGACAGCTTTAGGTCTATAAGTGAGTCACAGTGGGGGAAGTAGTCCCGCCGAGCCACCCAGCAGAGGCATAAGCTGAATGCCAATTTGAGCCCTGCAATTAGAGTTCATTATCTGCTCCTAAAAACTGTACCGCAAACGGAGAACTCGCACAGAGGTATGCCATGCCACAGTATGAGTGGATCACAGTGTGAGAGTGGCAGAGCTGACGCTTGCTTATTCTGTGATATGAATGTGGATTTACATTATGTGAAAAGTGTGAGGCTTGCATAAAATACCCAGCATTTGAGAAGAACAAATGTGCTGCATGCTGAGAGTAGTGACTGTTTAACGTTTAAAGATGATCTGTCAAAAGTCCCAAAACGACTGAGAGAAAACTTCCATAAAAACTGTGTCACGTACAGTCAAGGACAAGCATCATTATTACTATTACTCATCATACTTAGGGTTGAGACATTTTAGAAACATAACTCAACTAGTTATTTATCAACTAGTTAACTAACTAACTAATTAATAAACTAGTAAACTTAGTTAACTTGTACGGTAAGGCGAAAAGTTGCTAATGTGATGGCATCAACAACCTAGTGGTAAAGCCTCTGTTTGGAGACAGCGTTCCCATTCCACTGTCCACCAAAGCAGACAAAGAGCTGCTTCAGAACATCTAAAGCTCTTAAGTGCGGTTCACATAGGTACGCAAAGCATGCACCGGACAGAGCAACGAAAAGGCTGGTTCTGCCTCCTCCCGGGGCAGCTTCGCTTGCAGGTTCACTACCTAGAACCTTGGCACATAGTCCGGTCATGGTCTTAGGACGACATGGGCGTCTGCCAGACCGAACTTCAGGCAGGTGTCGCTGACAGAGAACGCTTGCTGGTCCTCAACCCTCTTGATGGAAGCGAGCATGATCAGGAGGGCCGTCTTCAAGGAGAGGGCAATGAACTCGACTGATTCTAGCGGTTCGAAGGGGAGTCTCTGAAGGCCTGAAAGGACCACGGAGTGATCCCATCATGGCGGCCCGGGAAAGCATAGCAGATATATGCACGTCAGACTGGACGAGAAGACCCAGAGGTGGCAGCCCTGTCGAGTCATCAGCATCAGACATGAGCGAAATCATCATCCAGCTTGCGGGGTCTAAGGGAGTAAACAGACTGGCCGTGAGGCGAGCAGCTCTCACCTCAAACCCGAACAGAACCAAACAAGCATGCTGGGGGGGCGGGTGATTTGTAGGGATTTACTCGGCGAAACCAAGCCCGCTGCACTCATTGCCGGCCGCGCTGGCCCCAATCCCATAGGAAGGAGGAGCGGCACGGGGGCAGCTGAAGTGGCTTTCTCTCGAAGGAAAGAAAGCCACGACCGCAACGTTGCCATGGTTCTCGCGAGGCAGCTCTTATGACCGTCAGAAGCAGAGAGAAATCGACCGCATCCAGGAACTACACAGGGGCTGGTGGTCGTCTTTATAAAGACATGTCCTGAAAAGGACATTCAACGCTAGCTGTGCATTACTCTTTTAGAGAAAATAACTTAGCAGTGCTGTCGAAGCGCCCAGGGGCAAAGCTGCACTGCCGTGCAAAGAAGGAGAAAGCCGCTGATATGCACCGTAGATCCAACAGCGTAAGCTCTGCAGAGGTGAGTGGAACAGTAAGTGATCTCAGCTCGCTGATCGCACAACCGTTCGGCTCAGAAGAAAAAATCTGAATGTATAAATGCATGATTCCCTCCTTTTATACCTGTATGTCTGGGGGTGGGACATGCAAATTCTGCCTGCCAATTTCTCATTGGCCTTTTCTCAAGTTCAGAGGTAACCGAGGCCTTCAAAGAAGTCCCATAGTGACGCTTCTCTCGACACAATGTCGAAGTGAGCAACAGACAGGGAACTAACTAAACCAAGTAGTTTGTTAGTAAACTAGTAAACTAACTAACTAAACTAAAGGCGGGAGCACACTGTACGATTTATTATAGTCCTTCACGATTGTTGCTTGTCAGACTGTACGATATGAACGCATTGATATCGCCAAGGCACACTATGTGACATTATGTCATACTGTACGATATACATCGTAACCGACTGTGGTCACAATCGTCCCGATCAGTGAATGTGACTCACGGGAGTGTTGTGGAATAGAAGTGAAACGGCATAGTTATCTAGTAAATTAACTAACTAAATAAAGAAGTTAGTTAGTAAACTAGTAAACTAACTAACTAACTAACTAGTTATTTTAATAGGACAATAACTTTTGCATTCCATATAAGATAGAAAACATTAGGGTTGGCATAAAAACGATGGAAGCGTGTTACAGGTTATTGACGTGCATCAGTCATTTGTGTTGCATAAATAAATATGAAATGATTGAGATGTGTCCTCCCTTAAAATATAGTGTTGGATAGGAGGCTAGCTAAAATGTATAATACATTTAGTTTTAACTGACATGTTTGTAAGAACACAATATGACTCATTTTTAAACATCATCTCTCATCCATGACTTAAAATCATTTTTCAGGCACAAGAGACCTAATCAATTCTAAATCCTTTCTTTGGTCTTACTAACAATCTCAGTCTTTTTAAAGGGCTGCAGTGAATCATAGATTCACTAGAGTCTTACTAACCCCCAACCGACAGCACAAGTCAACCTCTATCTTAACTGGCTCCCTTTGAGCAAATTAGGACATCATACACCCCAAAAGGCCACCAACATCTTCCATAAATCGATAAGAAAGCTATCAGAATGAATGCCATTGACGGACTCTCTTTCTAATTCTTTGGGTTGCAATTTCTAGAAGGTAAACGAACCTAGTTCATTTTGAGCTGTGTACTCTTGTGTTGTTTATAGATTAGATAATGAGCATCCTTCATATTTGAATCATCTTGTTTTTTAAATGAAAGGCAGAAAGAGAAATCCCACTTAATATTTCAATTGAAATCAAATGGAGACTTTTGGTAACATATCCTGCTTCTTAGATGTTTCTCCTGACCCCAGTTCTCATGTGTCTCCTTTAGAGTCTCGGTTTTGAGAGTTTTAGTGCTTAAATTGACCAAGATACCAAGTCTGCGATCGGAAGTCAGATCTCAATGTGAACATTTCTCATCAATCTTTCAAGACGAGATGGTCGTAACAATGCAATCCATTGTATAGCTCTACACTCATACTATGTCAACAATTGTCACTATTTTGTCTCTTTCTATTTCTCTCCAGTAATTTCAGGAGAAACCAGACTTAATATATGAGTGAAACTTGTCATTATCTTGTGTTGTCTGCTGTCAATAAATGTTGTTTGTTATCTGTACCACAGCACATGGCCTGTTCAGCTGGAGTTGCGCTTACTGCCCCCTGCCGTATTTCACTGTTTTAACAGTGTCTCTTGCAGGAGTGTTGTGTTTTTTAAATGCTATGTCATGTTAAAAAGAACTTCAACCTTTAAAAACGTTAAAAACTTGCGTTAACCTATGTTAAACCGAATACATATTAAACTGTATTTGTTGCACTGCATCTAGCTTTTTTTAGCGCATGAACGGAATCGGTCTGAACGACCCCTCTGCCATCGTTGGTGCTTGGCACACATCTGGACAGCTTTTATCATTCAAATGTGCATTTTTCACTGGAAGTAAAAGGTCAAGTAAAGTGCATTACATCAGGGAAACGGGACCTCACGCAGTGTGTTCTGGTTGTATTCTACACATTTTGGCAAATGTGTTCATCCGGGTATTCTATGGCATACAGAAAATGTGCATGTTGTGCCCAGTGCATACTGTATACTATCAAAATATTATGGAGTGTGCTGTTCCAACTATACCCCTTTTGATTCCTTCTCTCTTTCTCTGCAGTTCATCAGTTTTGGGCAGACTCTGTTGACTTAGGCCCCTTGTGAAAATGAACCGGTGGTCCAACAGCAGGGCTTTATTCCAAACTCCAACAATGTCCTGAGCAGTAGTCCAAATGTTCTGTTCTGTCAGTCTCAACTCTTCAGCTCTTTGGAGTCAGAAAGTCTCATTACGACAGCAGAACAGCACAGACGTGGCATCGTGTTGTCCTTAACAGAGCAATTCTTGACAAGGCCACAACCGAGCAGCTCGTATTCAAGTCATCAGCTCAGCGCTTCTGTGAGTTACGTGACACGGATCATGTTTTCACCATGTCAGGTTGTGTTTAATGCATCCCATTTATATAAGGGACAGACAATATCGCCTTATATTTGCTTGAACATACAGTGTACGAAGCTGTGGAAGTCTCATAGTGAGTTTGGTATAGTGTTATATTTGTAGATGAATATTGGGGGATTATGCTACAACTGTAACGGCACATGGCTGAAAATGGCAAAAATGCTTAATCATAACATTTATATACAATATGCTTTGTTTATCAATCAATGTAAAGAGCACTGTGTAAAATGTATATTCATTTCTAAGAACGTGTATACTTTTAGCTGCTGTAACTGGCCACCAAGTTTTTCGCCATTTGTTGATAATCCTAAAAATGGAAAACCTGTAAATATCATGGAAATATCATGCTCTGTTGAGCTAGATATTGCTCTTCTAGTGTTAAACATGCTTGCAAACCATTGTGATGTTAAATAATAAATCCTTATCCAATAATCACAATGGAAAAGTCATGGATATTCATTGGTCAAAAAGTGCAGGAACGCTTACAGTTTATTTCCATGAGTCTTGTGTTTAAACTGTCCATCACAGAAAGCAAGACAAATATTTACCTTTGTCTCATTTAAGATAACATGTATCACTGTTTGGCATTTCATGTGAAATTACTGTACCTATATACAGTATAAAGAGAGAGAGAGAGAGAGAGAGAGAGAGAGATGTGAAACCTCATGACATCATGAAGGTCACTCGCCCCTGTGTGCAAGTTACAAAGCTCTACAGTAATTCACTCGTTCACATGTATTCACACTCACTGCAGTGTCAGAATATTGAATCTCAGTCCTGCTGAGAAGATCTGACAGGTTTTGACATCTGTTGACGGACTGTCACGACTCTTTCTGCTCTTTTGCTGCCATCAGATTTTGGAAGCGGTAAAAATAGAGCTCAGAGGAATTCGTTTCCACTGGCCATTATAAGGCAAAAATATTCCATTCTGTTCTGTTTTGTTTCAGTCCATTATTATTCGTTATATTCTATCCTAGTATATTCTTTTCCAATAAAATCTGTTCTGATATCTAAAGCTTTTATCAATTCTATGTTCTATTCCGATCTGTACTATTTTGTTCTTTTTCAGTCACTTCTTGTATTCTGATCTTAATTAATTCTATTCTATTTTATTCTATTCTCCATTCCGATCTATGTAAGCACAGCGTATTAGCTAGGTGACTCCTAGCCAATCGCATGTAAGCCATCGATCTATACAGTAAGTCTGCTCACAATCTATCACATTGCTTTTTCAGTGTGCTAACATGGCAACCTCCTCCACCCCGCCACCACAGGTTGAGTCCCATCCTGCAAGGAGGTAGGCTCCTCGCCCCTGCCTGCTATCTCCGGCAGGATATGACGGTTCCGAGTGCAACTTCTTTGGACCGCCAGACGGGCCTGCACCAAAGAGAGACATTACATTTATGTTTTATATTCATCAAATAAATGTCATCTTAAATTTCACTCAAGTCTGCGAGTCTTCTTGATAGAAATTCTATTCTGATCCAATCTGCCATTTTTAATTCTATTCTAATCTATTCAGTTCAGTTCTGGTCTAATCATACTCTAATATATTCAGTACAATTCTATTCCAATCTATTCTGTTTGATGAAATTCTATTATATTCTCCTATTTTCATTTCTCATATAATTCATTTCAATCTGTTCTGTTCTAGTCTATACAATTATATCTATTATATCTAAAGTTTTTATCTATTCTATTTCTATCTGTTGTATTCTTTTTCAGTCTCTACTTCTATTCTGATCTGTTATATTAATTATATTTTATTCTATTCTAGTCCATTTCACACTGTCCTGTTCCTGTCCCTTCTATTATAGATATATCTATTATATCTACAGTCCTGTTTTATTGCATTCTAATCTGTTCTATTCTATTTCAGTCTCTTATTCTATTCTGATCTGTTATATGAATTCTATTTTATTATATTCTAGTTCATTTCACGCTGTCCTGTTCCTGTCCGTTCTATTATAGATATATATATTATATCTACAGTCCTGTTTTATTGAATTCTATTCTGTTCTATTCTATTTCAGTCTCTTATTCTATTCTGATCTGTTATATGAATTCTATTTTATTCTATTCTAGTCCATTTCATTATATTTGGTTCTGTTCTGGCCCGATCTATTCTGATCTATTATATGAATTCTATTTTATTCTATTCTAGTCCATTTCATTATATTTGGTTCTGTTCGGGCTCGATCTATTCTGATCTATTATATGAATTCTATTTTATTCTATTCTAGTCCATTTCATTATATTTGGTTCTGTTCGGGCCCGATCTATTCTGATCTATTATATGAATTCTATTTTATTCTATTCTAGTCCATTTCATTATATTTGGTTCTGTTCGGGCCCGATCTATTCTGATCTATTATATGAATTCTATTTTATTCTATTCTAGTCCATTTCATTATATTTGGTTCTGTTCGGGCCCGATCTATTCTGATCTATTATATGAATTCTATTTTATTCTATTCTAGTCCATTGCATTATATTTGGTTCTGTTCGGGCCCGATCTATTCTGATCTATTATATGAATTCTATTTTATTCTATTCTAGTCCATTGCATTATATTTGGTTCTGTTCGGGCCCGATCTATTCTGATCTATTATATGAATTCTATTTTATTCTATTCTAGTCCATTGCATTATATTTGGTTCTGTTCGGGCCCGATCTATTCTGATCTATTATATGAATTCTATTTTATTCTATTCTAGTCCATTGCATTATATTTGGTTCTGTTCGGGCCCGATCTATTCTGATCTATTATATGAATTCTATTTTATTCTATTCTAGTCCATTGCATTATATTTGGTTCTGTTCGGGCCCGATCTATTCTGATCTATTATATGAATTCTATTTTATTCTATTCTAGTCCATTGCATTATATTTGGTTCTGTTCGGGCCCGATCTATTCTGATCTATTATATGAATTCTATTTTATTCTATTCTAGTCCATTGCATTATATTTGGTTCTGTTCGGGCCCGATCTATTCTGATCTATTATATGAATTCTATTTTATTCTATTCTAGTCCATTGCATTATATTTGGTTCTGTTCGGGCCCGATCTATTCTGATCTATTATATGAATTCTATTTTATTCTATTCTAGTCCATTTCATTATATTTGGTTCTGTTCGGGCCCGATCTATTCTGATCTATTATATGAATTCTATTTTATTCTATTCTAGTCCATTTCATTATATTTGGTTCTGTTCGGGCCCGATCTATTCTGATCTATTATATGAATTCTATTTTATTCTATTCTAGTCCATTTCATTATATTTGGTTCTGTTCGGGCCCGATCTATTCTGATCTATTATATGAATTCTATTTTATTCTATTCTAGGCCATTTCATTATATTTGGTTCTGTTCTGGCCCGATCTATTCTGATCTATTATATGAATTCTATTTTATTCTATTCTAGTCCATTTCATTATATTTGGTTCTGTTCTGGCCCGATCTATTCTGATCTATTATATGAATTCTATTTTATTCTATTCTAGTCCATTTCATTATATTTGGTTCTGTTCTGGCCCGATCTATTCTGATCTATTATATGAATTCTATTTTATTCTATTCTAGTCCATTTCATTATATTTGGTTCTGTTCTGGCCCGATCTATTCTGATCTATTATATGAATTCTATTTTATTCTATTCTAGTCCATTTCATTATATTTGGTTCTGTTCTGGCCCGATCTATTCTGATCTATTATATGAATTCTATTTTATTCTATTCTAGGCCATTTCATTATATTTGGTTCTGTTCTGGCCCGATCTATTCTGATCTATTATATGAATTCTATTTTATTCTATTCTAGTCCATTTCATTATATTTGGTTCTGTTCTGGCCCGATCTATTCTGATCTATTATATGAATTCTATTTTATTCTATTCTAGTCCATTTCATTATATTTGGTTCTGTTCGGGCCCGATCTATTCTGATCTATTATATGAATTCTATTTTATTCTATTCTAGGCCATTTCATTATATTTGGTTCTGTTTGGGCCCGATCTATTCTGATCTATTATATGAATTCTATTTTATTCTATTCTAGTCCATTTCATTATATTTGGTTCTGTTCGGGCCCGATCTATTCTGATCTATTATATGAATTCTATTTTATTCTATTCTAGTCCATTTCATTATATTTGGTTCTGTTCTGGCCCGATCTATTCTGATCTATTATATGAATTCTATTTTATTCTATTCTAGGCCATTTCATTATATTTGGTTCTGTTCTGGCCCGATCTATTCTGATCTATTATATGAATTCTATTTTATTCTATTCTAGTCCATTTCATTATATTTGGTTCTGTTCTGGCCCGATCTATTCTGATCTATTATATGAATTCTATTTTATTCTATTCTAGTCCATTTCATTATATTTGGTTCTGTTCTGGCCCGATCTATTCTGATCTATTATATGAATTCTATTTTATTCTATTCTAGTCCATTGCATTATATTTGGTTCTGTTCTGGCCCGATCTATTCTGATCTATTATATGAATTCTATTTTATTCTATTCTAGTCCATTTCATTATATTTGGTTCTGTTCTGGCCCGATCTATTCTGATCTATTATATGAATTCTATTTTATTCTATTCTAGGCCATTTCATTATATTTGGTTCTGTTCTGGCCCGATCTATTCTGATCTATTATATGAATTCTATTTTATTCTATTCTAGTCCATTTCATTATATTTGGTTCTGTTCTGGCCCGATCTATTCTGATCTATTATATGAATTCTATTTTATTCTATTCTAGTCCATTTCATTATATTTGGTTCTGTTCGGGCCCGATCTATTCTGATCTATTATATGATTCTATTTTATTCTATTCTAGGCCATTTCATTATATTTGGTTCTGTTTAGGCCCGATCTATTATATGAATTCTATTTTATTCTATTCTAGTCCATTTCATTATATTTGGTTCTGTTCTGGCCCGATCTATTCTGATCTATTATATGAATTCTATTTTATTCTATTCTAGTCCATTTCATTATATTTGGTTCTGTTCGGGCCCGATCTATTCTGATCTATTATATGAATTCTATTTTATTCTATTCTAGTCCATTTCATTATATTTGGTTCTGTTATGGCCCGATCTATTCTGATCTATTATATGAATTCTATTTTATTCTATTCTAGTCCATTTCATTATATTTGGTTCTGTTCGGGCCCGATCTATTCTGATCTATTATATGAATTCTATTTTATTCTATTCTAGTCCATTTCATTATATTTGGTTCTGTTCTGGCCCGATCTATTCTGATCTATTATATGAATTCTATTTTATTCTATTCTAGTCCATTGCATTATATTTGGTTCTGTTCTGGCCCGATCTATTCTGATCTGTTGTTTAATTTTATACTATTCTTGTCAACTCTGATCTATTCCAGTCTAGACAGACTATGATTTTACATTCCATTTGATCCTATTTTGCCATGTTCTCTTCTCTTCTCTTCTCTTCTCTTCTCTTCTCTTCTCTTCTCTTCTCTTCTTTCTCTTCTCTTCTCTTCTCTTATTCCATTCAATTCTGATCTGTTGTAGTATTCTATTCTTATCTGTACTCTTTTGTTGTGGATTTCTGCTCATCTTTTCTTTTCTGTGTCATCTAGTTCTGCACCATTTATCAAAAGGATTTACCTTTGATCTTCTGTGCATATTTTCTCTGGATTTCCTCACCACCTGCAGTAATGCAGCAAAGTGCTAATGGACCCTAAGGTGGCAGATTTGTGTCTTTGTGTCCACAGTTTATCCAGTTAGAGTGTGTTTAATGTGAGTTGGAGGTTACAGGTCTTACACTGCCATTGATTTCCAGGCCATGTGTCTAAACCTCCAGAGGAGCTGACCCATTGATCTCGCTGCCTTCTCAGGTTAAGTGACTTTCTCCAAGTCATCAAATGCACAGACAGTGAAACAGGACACTCCTCCTCCTCCTCCTCCTCCTCCTCCTCTTCTCCTTTAGTCCTCTCTGTTGAAGTCAAACCTTCAGGGATTTTATGTTTGGCCAGAAAGAAGCCAAGGCAATCAATGGCGTTACATCAGATGGAGACGCCATGAGTCTCTCCAGAACTTTTCTTTAAAGTCAACATGAAGGCAAAATAAAACCCATTGAAGGAATACAAGTAGCCTTATTCTATATACAGTGTATATACTGTATATTGTATATATAATATATTGTAAAAATGTAATAACTGTAATGTAATAAATGTAATATATCAGTTTATTTATACACTTTTATGCAAAGCAACTTCCAAAAAGCGAATTGTCTTGTCTAAATAAATGCTATGAATTAAATGATAAATGAATGTTGTCTGCCAACGTGTCTGTGTGCATTTCCACTGCTGCAGTGCTAACATCTGTGTGCATTCATTTCCTTCAAGACATCTCCAGTATCAGCACATGCAACTGAATGTTGTTCAGCCGGTGAGGATAAATGGTGCTCTCAAGCAATGAGCAAACAATGCACCAATCTCTCTCACATAAAACACTGTCTTCCCTGCCGTTCTGCTCATGCAGGAGGCGCCACTGGCTGTTTCTGTCTTTGTCATCCTCAGGGGTGTAAAGCCGACCCCAGAGTCCTCGTGTCCGGACCAATGCTGTACTTTGCTTTCAAACATCCTTAGGCATTATAACATCAGTATCTCATAAACTGAAGGATGATTTCAGTTTGATTTTGATTGGATGTGCCGGATCAAATCAAATATTTAAAATATCAAAGCAAAGAAATTATACATTTGATAAAGCTGAAACATAACTAAGGTTTAGGTTCAAATATATATGTGTGTATAAGGGAAATTGCATATTTTAGGTCAGTTTTCACCATTTTTAATGAATTTTTAGCTTCTTTAAAAATTGATTATTATACAAAAGTACAAATGTTGCAAGCATACAAGAAACTGACTTTTACATAGAAATAAATCCACAGAACATAAGCTCATTATCCATAACCAGAATTGCCTTTTTTATCATTTTTTATTTTTTGTATGGAGCAATTAATACAGGCACTTTTATTTTAAAAGACAAGCTGCACAATGTTTTGCCCCATAGACTTCTACAAGGTGAGTTACAAAAAGGTTTACATTTACATTTATGCATTTGGCAGACGCTTTTATCCAAAGTGACTTACAGTGCCCTTATTACAGGGACAATCCCCCCGGAGCAACCTGGAGTTAAGTGCCTTACTCAAGGACACAATGGTGGTGGCTGTAGGGTTTGAACCAGTGTCCTTCTGATTACCAGATTACCAGTTATGTGCTTAGACCACTACACCACCACCACTCCATCTAGTTTATAAGGTAAAATAATTTTCTGGTCATTTACAGCATGTTGATTGAACTTTTTTGAATTCTGAACAAAACTTTATTCTCTTTTATAATAATTAGCTTTTTCTTTTCCTGTCAAAATATCAATACATTATTGAAACAGAATTCTGTACATTTTATATGAAAATCAAAATTAGGGCCGTAGCTTCCAGGGGGGATCAAAACAATCAAATACAACCCCCCCACACAAAAGATTTACTTGATAAATGGAAACATATAGATGCTCACGCTGCAACTGAAACATAACCACACACACACACACACAAACACACACACAAACACACATGTTGTGTTTCCATGTTTTATGGGGACTTTCCATAGACATAATGGTTTTTATACTGTACAAACTTTATATTCTATCCCCTAAACCTAACCCTACCCCTAAACCTAACCCTCACAGAAAACTTTCTGCATTTTTACATTTTCAAATAACATAATTTAGTATGATTTATAAGCTGTTTTCCTCATGGGGACCGACAAAATGTCCCCACAAGGTCAAACATTTCGGGTTTTACTATCCTTATGGGGACATTTGGTCCCCACAAAAGTGATAAATACACGCTCACTCACACACACACACTCACACACACAAACACTCACACACATACACTCACACACACAAACACTCACACACGCACACACATACACTCACACACAAACACTCACACACGCACACACAAACACTCACACACGCACACACAAACACTCACACACGCACATACTCATACACTCACACACTCATACATACACACAAACACACGCTCTCACACACACACACACACACACACACACACACGGTCACGTGTGTCTGTCTCTGTCTCTCTCTCTCTCGCTGGTGTCCCAGGCTCCTCCTTTATCTCTCTCCCACTGATTGGGCAACTCAGTGCCGCCCGGCCACGCCCTCCTGCTCGTCACAAATGGATAAAACGCAATGACATCATGTTTTTAAAAATGGTCTTGAATTGTGAATTGTGTTGCTTTAGTTTAATTCAATTAAACAAGCAGCAAAAATCCTTTGAGTGTAAATGTATATATTTCTAAAGATGTTTAGTCATTTTTTAAATAAGATTTTTGATTTTGATTTGTGCAGTGTGGTACCCTGTGTACCTGTTAAAAATGAAGGTGCTTTTAATAAATTGTTCTTCTATGGTTCATTATAGCACCGACGGTTCAACGGAAAAAAACAGACGAATCAAGAAACATTTGTGGTTCTTTTACGGTATAAAACTCGTAATGATTCATTATAAGTTCTTCAGAACAGTGTCTTAGTTTCTGGGTTCTTTAAAGCACCACTACATACACATTTTTCTTTTAAATGTAACATTTAAAACATGATTTGGAACTTTAAGGTTCTCTAATGGAACACACAGCAAAAAAAAATAAGTTTTGTCTCGTTTTCCAGTAAAAATGTCCTAAAACGAGACAAAACTACTTGAAGCAAAATGGAGCTGTCGCATGACTAGCGTGATGATGCATTCAAGCAAGTAGTCGGAAGCACATGCTTTGTTCACACACAGTTTTAATTATCGATTCGCTTCAGAAGACAATAATTGATCGACTGGAGTCGTGTGGAGTACTTTAATGATTCCTAAAGATGCCTTTTGGACCGTCAAACAGCCAGCAGCCTGATGACACCCGTTCACTTGCATTATATGGACAAACAGAGCTGAAATGTGCTTATAAAAATCTTCACTTCGGTTCTGCTGAAGAAGGAAAGACACACACATCTGGAATGGCTTATAGGTGACTCAATCGTGAGTATTTTTGGGTGAACTATCCCTTTAATATCTCATTACATTCTGCTTCTTAAGTAATCTTTGTTTGTTTGTCCAGAAACTAAGACACAAATACTATGAGAGTTCTGATAGTGAAGACCCAAATCTGCACATATGTATTTGGTGTATTTTGATGTACGTAGAGACCCTGAAATACCCCCAATTCATAACGAGATTACTGAATGTAAGATTGCTGCACAACAACACAGACACCAATCCATTTTTCACAAGAGCCCAAAAGAAAATAAACCGGAAAATATACTGGATGTGGTTGTTAGTGGTGGCTGTATCATTATAACTGAGTTCCCACGCGTTCACAGGCAGAGATGTTCTCAGTGTGTGCCAATAAAACTGCAGGTTGGCGAGACCCCTTTGGATTGAAGCGATCCCTCGTGGACCATTAAACAAGGCTCCGGGGCGATCCATGACATGGGCACATTTCTAATGTGACATAGTGAGTTATTGCAGGGAAAATCAGCTCTGGTTTAATGATGCAAAGAGTCACAAAAACACGGGGTTAAATAATGCGACGGACAAGTACAGTAGTCCCAACAGGTATTTCGACACTGAAGACATGCTTAAAGATGTGTGAATGTCAACACATTAGATACAACAATGGCTTTTCTCAGAACTATCTCCACTTTTCAGAGCCATTCTTGCTCAGTAACTGTTAATCAACTGATCTCAAGGTGGTTTTAAGTGGATGTATTTAGTATTTTCCCCCTTATGCTCACACAGGTGTCCTCGCAGGGTTAAGTGTTCCACTAGAGTTGTTTTATGATGCAGTTATGACATTCAAACATATTTTAGTGTGACTGTGATTTGTGGATGACTGTATCACTGCTGAATGTTTACAGTATCATGATGTTGTTTTGTGTCGGTCTGAGCTGAGTTGGTGGACGGGAACACAATGAATCACTCCTGTTTGAGATCCTCCACCTTACAAGAGGGGAAAGGAGGATGAAGAGACACAAACACACTGTGGTGAATATAAATAGACAGGGAGGATGTGTGTGTGTGTGTGTGTGTGTGTGTGTGTGTGTAGAGGAAGCAGCTCTTCTGTCCTGCTGTAAAGATGTTAATGGAAGTTAATATGGTGCAAAGAAGCATCCTGACACACAGGAGGAACTTGAGCAGCAGAACAGATTTTGCCGGAGGAGACAAAATTACACTCATTCACACACAAACATATTGTGATCTTTATCATTCTCTCTATCTCTCCTGAAAAGCATTCAAACTGCATTCAACTCATGTTGGAATGATCCTATTTTTGGGATGCCACCCCAATTTCAGATTACAAGATTTTCTTTCAAGCGCCAACTTCCTGGGTTGTGGGCGTGCCAATTAAAGCATCATGGCTGAACCTAATTGTCATAGTAAGAGTCATGATTACTTGTTTAGGTTTTGTACGCATTTTGTGTACTCTTGATGAAGAATTGAGATTAAGATGAACGTGATTGCAAACAGGAAGCTCGAGATTGGTTGGATACGTTTTCAGTCTTTGTTGAAGATCACTAATGGAGCAAACATTAAAGAGGTATTCAGTAGTTCTCTTGCTAGCGTTAGCATTGCTCTTCGTGTACTTTAAGTACTGATACGACAGTGCTGTAATGGTGCGTTCACATACAACACGAAGAAACTTTTTGACTCGCATTGCTCGCGCGAGTTTGACCGCTGGATTATAAACGTGTGTTTAAACTCGCGTTCGCGTGAGTAAATGCGAACCCGTGAGTATTCCCACTTCTCTTCCGGAAAAGGACAGGAGGAGGGGCTTCTACGACTTGGTTCACAGTAAAGTACATCCAATAGCTGGAATCAAGTAGACGCGCATATTTTCAGAACTTACCGGGTAGTCCAACTTCCTTGCTCACTTTCCTCCAAGCGATGTCTTTTTTCGACATCTGGTCTCTGTGCATGTATGACGTTGTGTCGTACAATTCCGGGTGCCCACACACCGCTACAACAATGTTTCCATCCGTTTTTCCAGAATTATTCTGCTACTACGTCAGTACGTCAGTGACATCCGGACAATCTCAATGCTGATAGGCTTTCACGTCAACGTGACATGCGAATTTCTCGCTCGAGGTGAAAAATATCAACTCGTGCATATATGCAAATGAAGCGATTTTCCGTGTTTGAGTCGCGCCATTCACTTCATTCGCGCCGCCCTGCACGAATTCCCATGTATTCGCGTTTATTCGCATCTTTGCATTGACCCTGCACTCAAAAAATATATATTTTAGCCTATTTTTAAGATGTATCCATTTCAATTTAATAACAAATTTCCATCTAATTGGATTGCCTAATCTTTATCCAAATAAAATGTATAAATCTTAAAAAAGCCCTGGATTCAAACTCGTGACTCCGGGTGTGATAGTCAGTGTTTTCCCTCGCTGAGTTACCCAGACCCCCCTCTTTCTGTTTTCTTTCTTCTGACCTTTTTCGCTTCTTCGGCAGTACAGCTACTAAATCTACTGTTGTCTACAATTATAAATATGTTCCATTGTGTTAATTTAGCTCTTCGCGTCACCAAACAACATTGCGCTAAGCATAGCCAAGCGTATCTACATAGGCGGCAGCCAATGAGCATGAGGATTCGCTTCTTCGACGTTTAGTGAAACATTGTGTGCAATTTCAACATGGCGAAACACATTGAAGAGGGTGACCCGCACCATGTATAATAAAAACACCATCCATCCACCCATCTTCAACCGCTTATCCGAAGTCGGGTCGTGGGGCCAGCTGCTCCAGCAGGGGGCCCCAAACTTCCCTATCCCGAGCCACATTAACCAGCACTGACTGGGGGACCCAGAGGCATTCCCAGGCCAGTGTGGAGATGTAATCACTCCACCTTTTCCTGGGTCTTCCCTGAGGCCTCCTCCCAGCTGGACGTGCCTGAAACACCTCCCTACGGAGGCAGCAAGGGGGCATCCTTACCAGATGCCCAAACCACCTCAACTGACTCCTTTCGACGCAAAGGATCAGCGGCTATACTCCGAGCTCCTCACGGATGACTGAGCTCCTCACCCTATCTCTAAGGGCGAAGCCCGCCACCCTTCTGAGGAAGCCCATTTCGGCCGCTTGTACTCACAACCTAGTTCTTTCGGTCATGACCCAGCCTTCATGACCATAGGTGAGGGTAGGAACAAAAACTGACCGGTAGATCGAGAGCTTTGCCTTCCGGCTCAGCTCTCTTTTCGTGACAACGCTGCGATAGAGCGAGTGCAATACCGCCCCCGCTGCCCCGATTCTCCAGATAAACCTCCCGCTCCATTGTCCCCTCACTCGTGAACAAGACCCCGAGGTACTTGAACTCCTTCACTTGGGGCAATACCTCCTTCCCTAAAACACATTTTATAGAAAACTATTATGAGTGCAGTCTTCATCTCATGTGGAGAAGAGGGACGGGCTCACCATTCACACATACTGTGGACTAATTGCTTAATTTTCAGTTCATGCATTTAATATATCGTCCTCTGAGTGGACTTGAAGCTCAATCTAGGTGTCATTCGAACACTGAGATTCTCGCATAGTAGCGCCTCCCTATGGACCCGCCAGTGAGTCCATAGAGTTTACATAAAGATTAAAAACTTGACAAGTTTTAATCTATGATAGACTCAATGGGTGTGCATCAAGAAGGCACACTTTCAGATGTCACAATGTTTTAGGCAGCACTTCATTTTGACCCAGAAATGTCCCTGATCCAACCAACCCAAGTCTCCCTTATAAGTTAGCTTCCATTCTGAACATTCCCCATGTCAAAATATTGAACCGTCTTTTATAATGGCGTTTAATCCTAACTGGTACAACAATACCTGAAGAGCAAATAATACATGCTGTTTCTTCTTAACACATCCACATGTTCTAAAAATATCTCCAACACTTCCATCCTGCCTTTTCCAATGTGCTGGTCACAACTGGGTCTCGAATCTGACAATCAATCCACATTCACACAAACCCTGCAAATAAGAGAGAAAGAGAGGAAAATGTGGCCATACTCTGTGTAGAATGAATGAAAACCGGATGGAAAATGAAAGCGTTTGATGACTCAGCACATGGGGGTGCCTCGTTAACCAATCAATGCTCTGATTCTGTTCATCTAAAGTTACCAAGCAGATCAGCAGACAGCGGAGGCGGTGCAGGATGACAAATTACTACCACACGAGAGATAAATGGAGAAATGTTCTGCTGTTCTCCATACTGGATTATATCTATTATGGCAGCTTAATACAAATGTAAAAAGACAACATAAAAAAACACTCAGTTTACACCAACTTAGCTACCGCCACCACTTTCTTTAGAATATGTAAAAATAAGTACAAATATAAAAAGAAAAAAACATTCAAACTATATAGTTGGGAACTATTTAAAAAGTATTTATCATTTTAATCAGCCATAAAATGTATTATTCTGTCTTCAAATGTTCTGTCTGCAAATTCACCTTTGGTAGAAGATTGTACAGAACTTCAAATGTAAATGTAAACTCATGCAAATGGCATATAACTATAAATATAGTTTATTGCTTTTCTCCAATGGCACTGTAATAAAACTGACTGTAATGTTTGTTCTAGGGATGTTGTTGTTATGGCAACGCAAACACCTGAATGTTCCTTTTTACCATATGAAATGAAGTGACTGTGATTTGCTGCAGGTCCAACATTCTTACCCATCTTCACTCATACTGCAGAAGATAAGGAGAGGCTATAGTGTACGTTTCCAACATAAACAAAGTACTGTGGTTTTGTTTCGGTGATGTCTACAGCTGTTATCCTATAATGAGGCTGAAGTGTTGCTACGCATGTTTCACACAGTACCTGTGTTTTCAGTTTTTTTGGGGGGGCTATTTCTTTCAGTTCTCTGCATGAGTGCTGGCTATGAATTATTTAGGGCATCCATTTAGCTGGATAAATTAAATTCCTTTGTGTCAAAACTACAATTTCCTGTTCTGGACGTACATTAACCAAGAGCTATTTTTACTGCATGAAATAAAAGTTTATTGTGGAATCTGAGACAAAACATGCATCTTCAATAATGCTATGTAATTCTCAACTGTGTAATAAAAAAGATAATAATAATAATATTGCTCAGTTCTCAAATAACACTATAATGTTAGCTCTACAATTATACTCTAGCTAACACCTTACAGTGCACATCTCTGGAATGATGCTCTAGATACATTTCAGCTCTAGAATAACTATCTATAATGCTCAAATCTAGAATCATGCTCTGTGATGCTCAACTAAAAAATAACACTCTATTATAAAGTTATACTCAATAATGTCCGGTTCTAGAATAACACTCCAAATTATATTAAATATTGCTCAGTTCTAGAATAACAAGCTGTAATGCTCGGCTTAAGAAAAATGCTCCAATTTATATTTAATAATGCTCAGCTCTAGAATAATGCTCTATAATGCTCAACTCTAGAATAACACTCTAAATTATATTCAATAATGTTAACTTCTAGAATAACACTTATACTCAGTTCTAGAATAACACTCTTAATTTTATTTAATAATTATAAGTTCTAAAATAACACACTACAATGCTCAGATCTACAATAATGCTACAAATTATATTCAATATTGCTCAGTTCTAGAATAACACTATATAATCCTCAGCTCTAGAATAATGCTCTAAATGATATTCAGTGATGCGTTGTTCTAGAATAACACTCTATAATGCTCAGCTCTATAATAACACTGTAATTTATATTCAATATTTCTAAGTTCTAGAATAAAACTCTATAATGCTCAGCTCTTGAAAAACACTGTAATTTGTATTCAATAATGCTTTGTTCTAGAATAAGCCTATAATGCTCAGCAATAGAATAACGCTCCAAATTATAATCAATATTGCTCAGCTCCAGAATAACACTACATTATTCAGCTCTAGAATAATGCATTCAATTATATTAAATAATGCTTAGTTCTAAAATAACACTACAATGCTAATCTCTAGAACAACACGCTAAATTATATTCAATAATACTTAGTTCTAGAATAACACTTTATAATGCTCAGCTCTAGAATAACGCTCTAAAATTACACTCAATAATGCTTTGTTCTAGAATAATACTAATGCTCAGCTCTAGAATAATGTTCTAAATTGTATTTAATAATGCTCAGTTCTAGAATAATACTGTAACGTTGTTAAGGATGGGAAAGGAGGAGGCGGGAACCGGCTGAACAGTCAAAACAATATTTAATTTAAACAAAAATACACATATGGCAGCTGCATGTGGCTCTCTCTCTATCGAACTGCCATATTCCGCTGCTTTCATCCCTCTGCTTGGCTGTTTAGCCCAAAAGAGGGCTGGGCATGCATAGTAATGGCCCTGCCCCGCCCATTTCCTCATCACAAACATTAATGCTCAGCTCTAGAATAACTCTCAAAATTGTATTCAATAATGCATTGTTCAAGAATAACACTAATGCTCAGCTCTAGAATAACATTCAAAACTATATTCAATAATGCTCAGTTCTAGAACAAAAGTCTATAATTCTCAGCTCTAGAATAACACTAAATTATATTCAATAATTATTTGTTCTAGAGTAACACTCTATAACGCTTAGCTTTAAAATAATGCTCCAAATTATATTAAATAATGCTCTGTCCTAGAATAACACTCTATAATGCTCTGCTCTAGAAAACGCTCCAAATTATATTCAATATTGCTCTATACTAGAAGAACACTTTAATTCTCAACTCTAGAATCATTTTCTAAATTATATTTAATAATGTTCATTTCTCGAATAAAACTAATGCTCTTCTTTAGAATAGTGATCTAAATGTTATTCTATGATGCATTGTTCTAGAATAACGATCTAAATTATATTCAATATTGCTCAGTTCTATAATAACACTACATTGTCAGCTCTAGAATAATGTGCTAAATTTTATTAAATAATGATCTGGTCTATAAAAGAACTCTATTATGCTCAGCTCTAGAATAATTCTCTAAATTAAATAAGGCTTTGTTCTAGAATAATAATAATAATAATAATGCTCAGTTCTAGAATAATACTCCATTATATTCAAGAATATGCAGTTCTAGAATAACACTATTATGCTCAGCTCTAGAATAATGCTCTAAATTAAATAATGCTTTGTTCTAGAATAATAATAATAATAATGCTCAGTTCTAGAATAACACTAATGCTCAGCTCTAGAATAATGCTCCAAATTATATTCAATATTGCTCGATTATCGAATAACACTTTATAATGCTCAGCTCTAGAATGACACTAAAATATATAAAGGCTATCCAGTTCTAGAATAACACTATTATGCTCAGCTCTAGAATAATGCTCTAAATTAAATAATGCTTTGTTCTAGAATAATAATAATAATGCTCAGTTCTAGAATAACACTCCATTATATTCAATAATATGCAGTTCTAGAATAACACTAATGCTCAGTTCTAGAATAACAGTAATGCTCAGCTCTAGAATAATGCTCTAAATTATATTCAATATTGCTCGATTATCGAATAACACTTTATAATGCTCAGCTCTAGAATGACACTAAAATATATAAAGACTATCCAGTTCTACAATAACACTATTATGCTCAGCTCTAGAATAATGCTCTAAATTAAATAATGCTTTGTTCTAGAATAATAATAATAATAATGCTCAGTTCTAGAATAACACTAAAATGCTCAGCTCTAGAATAATGCTCTAAATTAAATAATTCTTTGTTCTAGAATAATAATAATAATAATAATACTCAGTTCTAGAATAACACTCCATTATATTCAAGAATATGCAGTTCTAGAATAACACTAATGCTCAGCTCTAGAATAATGCTCTTATGTTCTAATTCTCACCTCTAAAACAATGTTCTTATACTCTTTAATACATTTAATATAGAACTCTGTTCATCTCTGTACAATTTGCGTGACAGCTTTATATGGATTCCAAATCATTGACTAGCCATGAAGCAAATACCTGATTTCCAGGCAGCAATTTGACTAGCTTTTAAAAAACAAATCAGTGTAGCTCTTAAGACTGTTTCCTCTTTTTTTAATTGTCCCTGTACATGTCTTGATCAATAATCAGAGAAACTGCTGCACTTTTGCTGGTGTGTGAAGAATCAAATGTTCCAGAGAAACAGTAAGTGTTAAACATTTTTTAAATTTTTTATTTAATTTTTTTTGTGTAGCTATATAAAGCTCTCCAAGAAAATGTATTTGCCAGACTATTGATTCAGTCTAGTCAAAACCCTCTCTGATAAATTATAAATGTGATGGCATGTCTTAATGTGCAGTGATGACAGGTGCTGTTAAACGTTAAACTCACTGGTTTCATACAATAAACTGCCCAGGACAGATTTACTCTGATCAGCGCTTTTACTCACCGTTGCGCATAAACGCGTCGGCTGTGTGTGCGTCAGGACATCTGCCCCGCTGTGTGACAGGGTTTTGCTCCTCACAACATATCCTGCAAGATCGACCTGACAGATCAAATCTAAAACACGTAGAACATCACTGTTCCAAAACTTGTCAAATACGTCGCGTCAAATAATTATGTAACGATTATAAAAGTATTTTAATAATATACTGCAGTAGTAGCTGCTAGTATCGTAGAAAGTGCAGGCTGACAATGGGAGGGGCTTTTACTCCAAACTGTGGGTAAATCACATGGGCAGGAGAAGAAACATGGTAAACAGTGTGAGGAGGAGGGTAAAGTTAAACTGGTGGCGTTTACGCGCCATGGAGAGCGTCTTTGCGCACTGATTCATGGCCATCTAGAAGACCCATATCCTCACATCTGTAAATCTGCTCGGGAAATACTACTTTGTTATGTTCATCTGCACACTTCTCAGGATATCATGTATTGTGTTCATCTCTGAAGATGGAGTGAAGCGTTGAAAAGAGCTACCGTATATTTTTGCGCACCTGTCAGGAAGGATGCCCGAGCGAAGATGTGCTCCAGCCGAAAGATCATCTGGAGTTTGTTGGTTCTGTCGGTGCTGGAGATAGGGCTCGGGGTGTCCAGCATAGTCCTGGGCGCGGTGGGCATCAGCCGGGCGAAAGCGAAGCACAAAACCCAACAGGGTGACGCATCTCCGGTATGGAGCGGAGTGTGTGTACGTCTCACTTCTTTTAGTCTTCTTCCAGCATACATTATTGATCCGAATAGCTATTCAATGACGTTAAGGAAACACAAAACTCTGACATTAGCCTAGATTTACATGCTTATTTTTATTTAAACTCTTAGAAGGATATATAATCATCCAAACCGATTAATCTAACCTAGATGGCACACTTTTTCCATCTTTCATGAGTTTCAAATGTGAGCTGTTATGACTTAGATGTTTTAAACCTATCTTAGGTTGTTCACTCTGGCTCTTCACAGACACAAACGTCTGTAGATTTGCTCTAAAACTCTTAATAACATGTGATTTGACTGATTTTGACATTTTGTGGCATTTTTCAGAGTGTTATGATTGAGATAATTCCGGCATCATGAACTCATACCCATGAACTCCTCAAAACCATCTGTTTTGGTCTTATAGGGATTCCACTGTAATCTGTACCCAGTATGAGTATTTAAGTCCCATAACCTCCTGTTGTCTTTTCTTTTGGTTTATTTTGATTGTGATTAGGAAATAGTTCTGACTGATCTCTCATTTGTCTCTTGCTTTGTCTTCTAGTTTCTCATCTGTGGAATGTGTGGTATGCTGTGTGCACGGAAAAGAACGGGATTGATTGTGAGTACACACACACACACACACACACACTTGATTGAATGCACAATCTGATGCACATGTACTGTATGTTTTCTATCATGGTTGAGACCTTCCATGAGCTTCTGTTGCTCTTATCCTAAGCTAATGATATTTGCTATCCTCTACCCATCAAATTAACCCTCGTAGAAACTATTCAGCATTTTGACATTATTTTGTTTATTATGCCATTTTCCACGTGGGGGACTGTTGCTGGTTCAACCCCGTTCAGGTTGTTTTATCACTGTAGGGACAAGCGATATTCACATATCCGAATCCACACACACTTTAGTATTCTGGAAAACACATTCTACTGTACGAGTACAAACATGCTACTGTAGTAAAATATGCACTCACCGAACACTTTATTAGGCACACCTGTACATCTACATAATCGTGTGATTATCAAATCAGCCAATCATGTGGCAGCAGTGCAGTGCATAAACTCATTCAAATACGGGTCAGGAGCTTCAGTTAATGTTCACATCAACCATCAGAATGGGGAAAGAAATTAGACCGTGGCATGATTGTTGCTGCCAGACGGGCTGGTTTGAGTATATCATTTTAATAACTCTATAATTTACTCAGAATGGTGCCAAAAAACAAAAAAAACATCCAGTGAGCGGCAGTTCTGCGGACGGAAACGCCTTGTTGATCAGAGAGGTCAACGGAGAATGTCCAGACTGGTTCACGCTGACAGAAAGGCAACGGTAACTCAGATAACCACTCTGGCAGATTTATCATAACGGGTGATGTTTTTCCAGTCGTCTACTGCCCAGTTTTGTGTGCGCCTGTGCCCACTGCAGTCTCTGGCAACAAAAAGCATGCCACGGTCGAAATAACTGAGATCTCATTTTTCCCCATCATGATGGTTGATGTGAACATAAACTGAAGCTCCTGACCCGTATCTGCATGATTTTATGCACTGCACTCCTGCCACAGGAATGGCTGATTTGATAATCACATGAATAAGTTGGCGTACAGCTGTACCTAATAAAGTGGTTGGTGAGTGTATACTCTGTATGTAGCTGAATGTAACTGTGACAATGAACAAGTAGGAAATATATCAATCTTTTTTTAGAAAGAAACTTAAAAGTAATTTGTAATGCGATATTTTTTTAATCAATAAGCTGATTAAAATGCTGGAGAAGTAATTAGTCATTTGTAGTGGATCACTTTGTTGAGTATACTATACTACTAGTACACACACTCTAGTGTACTAGAATACACAATCCATTATATTTGATCACACACACACACACACACACACACACACACACACACACACACACACACACACACACACACACACACACTGTAGTCTCCCAACATAAATTCTACTGTACGAGTATTCTAGTATTTTACAACTAACTCTTTTGCACTAGTACACACAAACTCTATTATTTCACTACACAAAATCACATTTTGGTGATCTTAATTCAGAGCAGAAATTGTTTGTTTTGGTGATGCCGTATCAAAATGCACGTGGCTACAAATGTCCACATCAGGTGCCAATGAGACGAACTCCAGCTCGCAGCGAGCGTGTGTAAATATCTCAGTGTAAATAATTTCACTTGCGACAGGAGATACAATTAGCAACCTCGGAGTGGAGAGAGCCGCCCCAGCAGAGAGCGTTACTAACAAATCAATATTCATGTGAAACTTTAGTCTGAGAGAATCCAGATGTCTCCTATCCACTATCCAGTTCTCTCAGATCTTGCACCGGATATTTTCACACTTGCTGTCATTTCTACAGCTTTGTTGTTTACAAGCTTTCAGATAGTTCCTCATGCACGGTTCACCGGCTCCCTCCTGTTGATTAAATTTGTTTCTTGGGCTTTTATGTTCTGGAGAGCTTGTACTGTTTCCATACAGTATTGAATGGCTAAAAGGAAACCCGCCCCATCAGCCCATAAACGTTCCCCACATTTACGGATGGAACAACTTGAGCATCTTGTCTGTAAATATTGAACTCTTCAGTGTTAACATAAACACAAACATTGTGTATATAAAGGTGTGTTTGGCTAGTCCTCAAAGGCGTTTAATGTAATATGGGCTATGTTAAGAATGGAATACTAGCTAAATGCTTGCTGCATACTACGCAGTATATAATGCAGAACATTTGTAAACTGAAATAGTATGTGAAATGGTTATGCAGTTTTAGCAGATTCAATCTTGCATAGTTTTAGGAAATTTGCCCATATGACACAGAATGGCTGTTCAGAATGGTATACTAGTGAACTACTTATGTATACTCCACTGTATATACTGTATACTTCCTACTGTTACAGTATGGAACTGTAAACATTTCAAAGAATCAATATATACTACAATCACGCAACGGTTTTAATAAATAAGGCCATGTGACTAGCGGTCAACTGTTATGTGTTTCAATGGCCGATACCGATATCTGGAGTGCAGGATTGCCGATAAACGTAAACATTTAACAACAGTCCAGCCAGGTCTCCTAAGCAACCAAATTGGCCTGGTTGCTAGGGAGGGTAGCGTCACGTGGGGTAACGTCCTCGTGGTCGCTATAATGTGGTGATGTACGTGGTGAGTTGAGCTTGGATGCTGCGGAGAATAGAGTGAAGCCTCCACACGCGTTAGGTCTCCATGGTAATGCGCTCAACAAGCCACATGATAAGATGCACGGATTGACGTCTCAGACGTGGAAGCAACTGAGATTCGTCCTCCGGCACCCAGATTGAGGCGAGTCACTACGCCACCACGAGGACTTAGAGCGCATTGCTCTATAATACTACAATCGTGCAACAGTATACAGTATATACCATATACGATGTGGTGTGTGGTGGCGTAGTGGTTAAAGCACTTAACTGTTAATCAGAAGGTCGCTGGTTCAATCCCCACAGCCACCACCATTGTGTCCTTGAGCAAGGCACTTCACTCCAGGTTGCTCCGGGGGGATTGTCCCTGTAATAAGTGCACTGTAAGTCGCTTTGGATAAAAGTGTCTGCCAAATGCATAAATGTAAATGTAAATATACTTTGCAGTATACCATTAGTAGTATGCTAGTATTCCATTCTGAACAGTCATTCTGTGTCACATGTAGTGACAGACCGATATATCGGGCAGGCCATTAATCGGACGATATTTGGCCATTTTGCCATTATCTACATTTACATTTATGCATTTGGCAGACGCTTTTATCCAAAGCGACTTACAGTGCACTTATTACAGGGACAATCCCCCCGGAGCAACCTGGAGTGAAGTGCCTTGCTCAAGGACACAATGGTGGTGGCCGTGGGGATTGAACCAGTGACCTTCTGATTACCAGTTGTGTGCTTTAGCCCACTATGCCACCACCACTCCATTTTAACACTAAAATATAAAAAATGATTCAATATATTATTCAATCATGCAATAGTTTTAGTGAATTAGCCCATGTGAGTAGTGGTCGACCGACATGGGTTTTAATGGCCGTTGCGGATACCGATATCTGGAGAGCAGGATGACCGATATACAGTAGATGCCGATAAACATAATTCAATTTGACAACAGCAAATCAAACAGAAAAGTTCTAAAGTGAAACACTTAATTTATGCAATGTTTACTCACACTTGCATAAACTTGAAAATCGTTATGGGCTGAAACGATACTCGCAAAATTGCCAAATATCGTCTGATATATCGGTCTGTACATGTGACACAGAATGGCTGTTAGAATGGAATACGACTTATGTTATACTGCACAGTATATATTGTATACTTCCTATCATGTTGAACAGTAAGCGATGATTTTTAAATCAAAGAGCGGCATCCAATTAGCACCTTTATATTTCACTTTTGCTTATACAATTCGGGCAACCTGATCAATTAGTAAGTCAAGAGAGATACATATATTACTGATTCATTGATGACACTGGAGATCAGTGAAGTTGAGCGCACTGCATTGTGGATACAGCGTTGCGAGTCGTCCATGTATGCAGAACATTCACATGCAATGCAAATTATTTATACTGCAAACTACAAAAAATAGTATGCTAGTGCGCTGTTCTGAAAATGCCCATGGTGTCTACCAATGGCAGCATTTGTACTGTGTGTGCCGTCCAGGATAGCGTGTAAATGTGTCCGCTGTACTTTAGAGTCTCTTGTGTAATTTGAGGTCCTGAAGTGTTGAATTAGCAGTTTGCTGTCGCTGTCTTTACGTGGTCTAACCGATTACAAAATCACAGAGCAGCACAACCATTCTACTGGTGTACAACAGTCTCGTCATCGTCCCCCGTATACAGTTATTCTGCTGAGCTGTACGCTTCTCGCTTTATATACGTTGACCTTTATAAGTATGGACAGTATGCTGTTGAATTAATGTGCAACGATCACAACTTTCCCTCTCTCTTCTTTCCCTCAGTCCAGCACAATGTGCTTTTTATAGAATATTGCCTGAGCATTTAGTTGATGAACAGTATTAGTAGGAACAATAATAAAAACAAACATTAGTGGACATTATAAAGATCAAAGGCAGTTTATAGAGTGTTTACATATTATTATATGGATAGCTCCAGCTCTACGATTTGATTGGATGAGCCACAAACAATGCCTATGTATGATAGTTGGTAATGATTTATTATTTTCCATAAAATGACAATTCCAGAGGGCCAATATTACCCTATAATAAACAAAAAATATATTTAACACTGGCTTGGAAGTCAGTATTTTGGCAGCGAGATGCGGATGATGAAACGACTTCCCAAATTCAAGGTTTTCTGTCCTGTGCTAAAGCATCAAAACGCTCTGACAACACTAATAATAATAATAGCTGTGGAGAATTATAAGAATATCAGACAGACAGAATGATTGCTTATTGTTGAGATTATACATATAGCATGTGCGCATGTCATACCCATGCAAATCTAACTCTATTTCTCACTCTCTTCTCTCTCAGATGATATTGTTTTCCTCCTGCTGTATTTGTGGGTTAATCAGTGGAATCCTAAACTTCCAGTTTGTCCGTGCGCTGGTCAAGCGTTCAGATGCCACGCGCTCTCTTCATTTGGCCGTCATGTCTCTTTCGTGTCTCGGTATCAGCAGCTGCACTCTGTCCACATGGTTGACCTGCAGGTTGGCGAGCAGCGAGCAGCAGCGCATGTTTCTGGAGCGAGAGCATTCACTACATCACTCGCACGAAATGGCAGAGAAGGTACGCCACGAGCTGGTATGTTTGTGCCGTTTTGTGTGGCAGTATCTTACACATTAAAAGTCAAAGTGGCATTGAATTTGACCCGTTTGATTCCTGGCCCACATGACTCCACATGCCGAAGTGTCCTTGGGCAAGACACTGAACCCCAAGTTGCTCCCAATGTCAGGCTAGCACCTTGCATTGCAGCTCTGCCATCATTGGTGTGTGAGTGTGTGTGTGAATGGGTGAATGAGTCATAGTGTAAAGTGCTTTGAATACCGCTAAGGTTAAAAAGGCCAAAAAATGGCACCTCCCTTTAGTATTCATGGTGATTTTTGACATGAATCTATGTAACCTTTTTTATAAGATGAAACATGAAGAAAATATGAGCATGTGACATAAATTGAAATGCTGATTTCTGCCATCTGGAGAACAAAATATAAATACTATGATTTGAAAACCATGTCATGCAAGTAACAGCCAGTAGATGGCTGTAGCCACATACTGTTTAGTCTGATGGCTTGTTGTAACATCTTTTTACATTTTATCTCAAGATATGCATTTGGATACATATTTAGATTTGATCAAACTACGGTTTACGAAGACATTTTGTATAGGTTACGAACTAGTAATTATAAGGAAATTATGCTGAAAATGTGGTTTATGAGGACATTTCTAGTGTTATTGAAAATGTAAAAATGCATAAAGTTTTCTGTGAGGTTAGGTTTAGGGGATGTGTTGGGTTTAGGGGATGTGTTGGGTTTAGGGGTTGTGTTGGGTTTAGGGGATGTGTTGGGTTTAGGGGGTGTGTTGGGTTTAGGGGTTGTGTTGGGTTTAGGGGTTGTGTTGGGTTTAGGGGATGTGTTGGGTTTAGGGGATGTGTTGGGTTTAGGGGTTGTGTTGGGTTTAGGGGATGTGTTGGGTTTAGGGGTTGTGTTGGGTTTAGGGGTTGTGTTGGGTTTAGGGGATGTGTTGGGTTTAGGGGTTGTGTTGGGTTTAGGGGATGTGTTGGGTTTAGGGGTTGTGTTGGGTTTAGGGGTTGTGTTGGGTTTAGGGGATGTGTTGGGTTTAGGGGTTGTGTTGGGTTTAGGGGTGTGTTGGGTTTAGGGGTTGTGTTGGGTTTAGGGGATGTGTTGGGTTTAGGGGTTGTGTTGGGTTTAGGGGTGTGTTGGGTTTAGGGGTGTGTTGGGTTTAGGGGTTGTGTTGGGTTTAGGGATGTGTTGGGTTTAGGGGTGTGTTGGGTTTAGGGGGTGTGTTGGGTTTAGGGGTTGTGTTGGGTTTAGGGGATGTGTTGGGTTTAGGGGGTGTGTTGGGTTTAGGGGTGTGTTGGGTTTAGGGGTGTGTTGGGTTTAGGGGTTGTGTTGGGTTTAGGGGATGTGTTGGGTTTAGGGGTGTGTTGGGTTTAGGGGTGTGTTGGGTTTAGGGGGTGTGTTGGGTTTAGGGGTTGTGTTGGGTTTAGGGGTGTGTTGGGTTTAGGGGTGTGTTGGGTTTAGGGGTTGTGTTGGGTTTAGGGGATGTGTTGGGTTTAGGGGTGTGTTGGGTTTAGGGGTTGTGTTGGGTTTAGGGGTTGTGTTGGGTTTAGGGGATGTGTTGGGTTTAGGGGATGTGTTGGGTTTAGGGGATGTGTCGGGTTTAGGGGATGTGTTGGGTTTAGGGGTTGTGTTGGGTTTAGGGGATGTGTCGGGTTTAGGGGTTGTGTTGGGTTTAGGGGATGTGTTGGTTTAGGGGTTGTGTTGGGTTTAGGGGATGTGTTGGGTTTAGGGGTTGTGTTGGGTTTAGGGGATGTGTTGGGTTTAGGGGATGTGTCGGGTTTAGGGGATGTGTTGGGTTTAGGGGTTGTGTTGGGTTTAGGGGATGTGTTGGGTTTAGGGGTTGGGTTGGGTTTAGGGATGTGTCGGGTTTAGGGGATGTGTTGGGTTTAGGGGTTGTGTTGGGTTTAGGGATGTGTTGGGTTTAGGGGATGTGTTGGGTTTAGGGGTTGTGTTGGGTTTAGGGGATGTGTTGGGTTTAGGGGATGTGTCGGGTTTAGGGGATGTGTTGGGTTTAGGGGTTGTGTTGGGTTTAGGGGATGTGTTGGGTTTAGGGGTTGGGTTGGGTTTAGGGGATGTGTCGGGTTTAGGGGTTGTGTCGGGTTTAGGGGTTGTGTTGGGTTTAGGGGATGTGTTGGGTTTAGGGGTTGTGTTGTGTTTAGGGGATGTGTTGGGTTTAGGGGTTGTGTTGGTTTAGGGGATGTGTTGGGTTTAGGGGATGTGTCGGGTTTAGGGGTTGTGTTGGGTTTAGGGGATGTGTCGGGTTTAGGGGTTGTGTCGGGTTTAGGGGATGTGTTGGGTTTAGGGGTTGTGTTGGGTTTAGGGGATGTGTCGGGTTTAGGGGTTGTGTCAGGTTTAGGGGTTGTGTTGGGTTTAGGGGATGTGTTGGGTTTAGGGGTTGTGTTGGTTTAGGGGATGTGTTGGGTTTAGGGGGTGTGTTGGGTTTAGAGGTTGTGTCAGGTTTAGGGGATGTGTTGGGTTTAGGGGTTGTGTTGGTTTAGGGGATGTGTTGGGTTTAGGGGTTGTGTTGGGTTTAGGGGTTGTGTTGGGTTTAGGGGATGTGTTGGGTTTAGGGGATGTGTTGGGTTTAGGGGATGTGTTGGGTTTAGGGGGTGTGTTGGGTTTAGGGGTTGTGTTGGGTTTTGGGGATGTGTTGGGTTTAGGGGTTGTGTTGGGTTTAGGGGTTGTGTTGGGTTTAGGGGATGTGTCGGGTTTAGGGGTTGTGTTGGGTTTAGGGGATGTGTTGGTTTAGGGGATGTGTTGGGTTTAGGGGTTGTGTTGGGTTTAGGGGATGTGTCGGGTTTAGGGGTTGTGTTGGGTTTAGGGGATGTGTTGGGTTTAGGGGGTGTGTTGGTGTGGCAGGGCGGAGGGCGGGGCCGGGTCGTTAGATTGCAAATGGAGGAAAAGTCACCAAGTCTTGTACTGCTCAGATCAAGAGAAAATTTATTTTGATCAAAAATGACAATACCATAGGAGGGTTAATTTTACATACAGTATGCTAGCTGGATATGACCATGTATCACAGACCATGTCCACCCTGATGCAGCCCACCTAACTCAATGGACATTTTCAATTTGTTAAGTCATTAATCTTGCCCTGTATGAGTTATAAAATCTCTAACATGTCCATTAATGTTGAAACATAAAGATACCTTTAAAAGTATGTTTAATTTTCAAAATTTTCAAATCCGGAAAGTCGCCGAATTGTAGGAATGACCCAGAGGCCAGAATATCATAGAGACTTTTAGAGATGGACATTAAGCAATAACCCAGCAGACACCCAGAACACCCTATCAACTGAATAGCAACGTGCTAAAAACACACTCCAATAGCAACCAAATTAATACATTTTGGCAACCACCCATAACACCCTGACAATGTGACAGCAAAGACAAGCACCACTCATTTTCTTCTGAAGATCTAGTAAAATGGGTCTTGTCTCTCTCTTGTCTTTTTGAATATACATTTCATACCACCTTCTCACAAACTCTGCTGTTGTTTCTTTGTGTTGGCAGGAGGTTTTGGACACCAGCAATGGCATCTCTCAAATCTCCTACAGTGGACGGAGCGCCTCGCCATGACAGCTCGCCAACGGTGCCGTGCCCGCACACTCTTATAAGCACAGATCTTCCATTTGATTGGCTGAGGCAGGCTGACAGTCCTACATTCTGACTGGCTAAATCTGACTGACAGTTCATTCTGACTGGCTGAGGCAGTCTGACAGTTGAGTCAAGAGGAAGTACATTCAGAGAGCAGACGTAGGGTCAGATAACAGTATTGAACAGACTGATAACCAATCAGTGTCTGGTTACCTGATGACCTCAGGAGAGGTCAGTGCAGAAGAAAGCATTCCACTGAGCATGAAATAAGCATGCAATTTATCTCTCCTTTTTCTCTCTCTCTCTCTCTCTCTCTCTCTCTCTCTCTCTCTCTCTCTCCGTGTATCTAGATAAAGGGAATGTTGAATCTGAAATTGTAATCCTGATATTGTATGGTATACTGAATGCTTTTATCCTGATTGTTAAAAAGTGCACACTGTACAATGCCTGTAAAGATATTTATTAATTTACAGTATTTTTATATGGAGGCTTCAAATGAAATAAAGATGTAAAATGTCATTTGTGGGATATTGGCTGGTCATTAAACAATTAAAGGAATATTTTGGGTCCAGTACAAGTTATGCTCAATCGACAGTATTTGTGGCATAATGTTGATTACCACAAAAAATAAATCCCTCTTTTTCTGTAAAAATAGCAAATATTGAGGTTACAGTGAGACACTTACAATGGAAGTGAATGGGGCCAATTTTTGGTGGCTTTAAAGGCGGTGAGATGTGAAGTTTATAATTTTATAAAATTGGGATTGTTCCTGTAATAAGTGCACTGTAATAAGTGCACTGTAAGTCGCTTTGGATAAAAGCATCTGCCAAATACATAAATGTAAATGTAAATGTAAGTGCTTCACTGGAATTTGGGAATATTATGCCACCAACACATTAGCCAAATACATTTAAACTCAGTTTATCACAATTCCTGACATTCAATCGTAGAAAACATTCCCTGTCTTAGGTCAATTTGGATCACTACTTTATTTTAGGAATGTGAAATGTCAGAATAATAGATGCGAGAATCATTTATTTAAGCTTTTATTAAATTTGACCCACATTCCCAGTGTGTCAAATGTTTATATACACTTTGTTAGTATATGGTAGCATTGCCTATAAATGGTTTAACTTGGGTCAAACACTTTGGGTATCCCTCCACAAGCTTCTCACAATAAGTTGCTGGAATGTTGTCCCATTCCTCCAGACAGAACTGGTGTAACTGAGTCAGGTTTGTGGCCTCCTTGCTCGCACACGCTTTTTCAGTTCTGCCCACAAATATTCAATCGGATTGAGGTCAGGGATTTGTGATGCCACTCCAATACCCTGACTTTGTTGATCTTAAGCCGTTTTGCCACAACTTTGGAGGTATGCTTGGGGTCATTGTCCATTTGGAAGACCCATTTGCGACTGATCTTCAACTTCCTGATGTCTTGAGATGTTGCTTCAATATATACGCATCAGTTTCCTTCCTCATGATGTCATTTATTTTGTAAAGCACCAGTTCCTCCTGCAGCAAACACCCCGACAACATGATGCTGCCACCCCCATGCTTCACATTTGGGATGGTGTTCTTCAGCTTGCAAGCCTCTCCCTGTTCCCTCCAAACATAATGATGGTCATTATGGCCAAACAGTTCAATCTTGTTTCATCAGACCAGAGGACATTTCTCCAAAAAGTAAGATCTTTGTCCCCATGTGCACTTGCAAACTGTAGTCTGGCTTTTTTATGGTGGTTTTGGAGCAGTGGCTTCTTCCTTTCTGAGCAGCATTTCAGGTTATGTTAATATAGGACTAGTTTTACTGTGGATATAGATACTTGTCTACATGTTTCCTCCAGCATCTTCACAAGGTCCTTTGCTGTTGTTCTGGGATTGAGTTGCACTTTTCGCACCAAACTACTTTCATCACTAGGTGACCGAATTCATCTCCTTCCTGAGCGGTATGATGGCTGCGTGGTCCCATGGTGTTTATACTTGCATAATATTGTTGGTATAGATGAACATGGTTCCTTCAGGCATTTGGAAATTGCTCCCAAGGATGAACCAGACTTGTGAAGGTCCACAATATTATTTCTGAGTCTTGGTTGATTTCTTTTGATTTTCCCGTGATGTCAACCAAAGAGGCACTGAGTTTGAAGGTAGGCCTTACAAAACACACACAGGTACACCTCAAATTCAGTACACCTCCTATCAGAAGATAATTGTCTAAAGGCTTGACATTATTTTCTGGAATTTTCCAGAAAATAATGTATGTAAACATGGAGTGGTGGTGGCGTAGTGGCTAAAGCACAGGGCTGTTAATCAGAAGGTCAATGGTTCAAACCCCATGGCCAACACCATTGTGCCCTTGAGTAAGGCACTTAACTCCAGGTTGCTCCAGGGGGATTGTCTCTGTAATAAGTCGCTTTGGATAAAAGCGTCTGCCAAATGCATAAATGTAAATGTAAACATCTGACACACTGGAATTGTGATATAGTCAATTAAAAGTGAAACAATCTGTTAACTCAGATTACTCAATGCACAAAGTAGATTTCCTAAACGACTTTCCAGAAATATAGTTTGCTAATATAAAATCGGTGGAGTGGTTAAAACATTGGTTTTAATGACTTCAACCTGAGTGTATATCTAAAATAAAATAATAATAATTATTATTATTTATTTATTTTGTTCCTACCCGGTTATGTACACACACTCCAGTCTACGTGATGGCGGTAATGCAGCAATGTTGGTTTACTTACCGCCAATAAACAGTAGCAGAAGAAGAAGAAGAACAGAACAGTCCCACGTGTTCCTCCACATGTTTGTAGCATGGCGAACTGGACGGAGGAGGACGGATCTATAAAACCTGTCACAAACTCCGCAGATGTGTCCACCAAGGCGCCGATATCAGGTGGAGATGCCGCGGTGTTTCCGTGTCTGATCCCGTCGTTTGCGTACGCGGTGAAGCTGCTGGACTCCCGTTACTCGTGTCTAGTTCTGGACACTCAGCGCAAACACATCGCGCTGCCGCCCGTGTACCTGCGCAAGAAACGCACCGGAATACAGGAGGAACTCAACGCCGAACTGCTCAAATACTCCAACAGGTAAAACAACAGACAACAAAGTAAATACTATAGTACAGTGATGCAATAATACGTTTCTACTCGATTGAATTCGGTGGCATGTATATGGTCTTCCCAAAATACCATGGTATTACCACCAAGGTCAAGTCTAAAACCATAGTACGGTAACCTGTCCAAAAAAACAACAAAACTTGTAGTACTATGGTACTGAATAATAACCTTATTCACATACAATGTTTTTTTCATTGTACTCCATTAATATCATGGCATTGTACTATACCCTAAAAGTCATTGTAATAACAATGGTACTATGATATTTACCATGGTACTGCATTAATACCATATTTACTGTATGTAGTGCTATTTTCACTGTAATCTGAATATCATGGTTGAATCCAGAATACCATATGTCTGCCATTGTATCAATAATATATCACAGAAAGTTTTTGTGTTCCATGTTTTTGGGTGTCTGTTGCTACTTAATGGAAGTCAGTGGTGTTTATTTATGTGGCACTGCATTATGACGTTTTAGAATTCATGAAACTATGACGACGCCATTGTATACTATCAGTCTACATGGTTTCATAAATGTCAAACATGTGCTATTTGATGAAGTCAATTGAATCTATTTCATTTATAATCAAACTTTTGACTTACCCCATGACCTTTTGAGTTTGTCATGTTCATTTTTATTCTTCCAATTACAGGTCAAATGTAAAATGTACGAAAAACAAGTTATTTTGTATGTGTTTAGTGTCATTCACTAAACGTACAAGTGTATGTGTCTGTAATCAAATTGGTGGTAATGGCTTTATATATATATATATATATATATATATCTCTCGAATGGTCGTTTGATGTCATTCAACGTAACAAGAGATCACATTAAACTCTAAACATTTCGCCTTCCTTGCTCGCGCGAGTTTGACCGCTGGATTATAAATTTGTGTTTAAACGAATAGTCGAATAATCGTTTTAATAATTTACGATTTATCAAAATAATCGTTAGTTTCAGCCCTAATTATGGATGCACCGATATAATTTTTTGGCCGATACTTTATTATTTTGTCATCAGATTTTACTTTTATAAATGTTCAAATATTTTCAATTCAAGATCTATATTGTAATTGTTCAAGTACAATGATTCAAGATGATCCGCAGTGCTCTGGTCTGGCAGCGCATGCTGTTTAGGTCTTCAACAGCTGGTAGCTGGGTGCCACTGATGTGTTGTGCAGTCTTGACTAGAGGCCTTCACAGGTCCAAAATTGTGTGCCCGATCGGACTGAATCCGATCGGCACAGATCCTGCAAGTTAATTTGCAAGTAGTGAAAATAAAACTTTGCGTCTTACCTGTTGTAACGTTAGTAGATTTCTCTCCTATACCTGACTGTGATACAATCCATCCTCCTTGCCAAGATGGTTGGTATAATAACATCCATGTTGTTCCTCTCTTGCTGAATGAAAGAGCATGAAGAGTGTCCACTCATTATTTCAGCTTCAAAAGTCCACTTGCGGTCACGGTGGCGGATGACATGCAACTTTGCCTCTTTGCAGTTTTTTTTTGTATCTCGCATAATAAGATAACTTCCACTGTTTGCCCTCTTGAACTATATAATAACGATTGCTCGTTCAGTGCTACGACCGCTGACGTTGGCATCAATAATTTGCTAGCATCTGTGCTCTCTGAGACGTGTCTGACCATAGATTTTAGATCTACAAAGCGAACAAACTCCAACCACAATATCTAAAAAATAGTGCCGATGCCAATAATGCACGTTGGTTTACGTCATCTGTCAATCACCAATATGGTGGAATAAGTCCCGCCTTCTAAATAAAATAGCCAGTCGTCAATTGGTAAAGTCATCATGTCACTGCAGATGTTAAACAGACCCGGGACCCAAAGTACAAAAATACTGGAGAGGCCTCAGGACACACACTTGTGGTGGTCAGAATCAAAAAGTGCTGATTTCCTAATTTGACAGTCTGTGGTCTGCCGATAAGGAAATTTAGAGTCCAGAATGGTTCCAACTGACAAAGTCTACGGTTACTCGGATAACCACTCTGTACAATTGTGGTGAGAAGAACATAAGATCTGAATGCTGTTCTGAGATGCGGGGTTGGCGCTGTTTTGGCGGCACAAGGGGGACCTACACAATATTAGGCAGGTGGTTTTAATGTTGTGGCTGATCGGTGTATATGTATACATCATTTAACCCATTTACATGCACACTGAAAAATCAGCTTGTTTAAAAAAATCCAACAAAGCAAGAAATACACGTTTACGTGACTAATCGCGTTATTCTGCGCTTTTGACGCAACACATAAAGAGTCATGTGCACAACACACGTGTTGTGCACATGACTCTTTATGGTGTTGCGTCATGTGCACAACACGTGTGTTTACATGCATGTTTTTACACCGATCATGCTTAA
Organism: Xyrauchen texanus; assembly: GCF_025860055.1. Classification (NCBI taxonomy): domain Eukaryota; kingdom Metazoa; phylum Chordata; class Actinopteri; order Cypriniformes; family Catostomidae; genus Xyrauchen; species Xyrauchen texanus. The sequence goes on along the minus strand of NC_068301.1, from coordinate 3,465,366 downwards.
GCTGACAACGTGGTTATGTTAACACATAAAACTGCGTTCTTTTATTGGTGTACAGTCATAAACGGTGTTACAATAAACCAATCAACACAGGTAGATTTTTGTCCATTACGCTGATTTTCACGTTGCATGTATATATGCACATGTTGTGTATGCATACTTACGGTTTGATGTCAAAAGCAAAGCAATTATTTCAATTGTCGTGTATTTCTTGCCACGCAGATAATCAGCGTATTGGTGTGCATGTACATGTGCTCAATATTTGGGGCTTACTTACCTTGTAGTTTTGGCCTTAGTGGTCATGCTTAATAACTCCCTATTTGTTTATCTTTGTGTTCTTTTTCAGTCTGAAAGGCGTTCCTTTAGCCTATGATAATATCAAAGTCATTGGACCACATGGAGGTATATATGATGATCAAGGATTTATTCACCTAAACATCGAGGCTTCATTTGTGATCTTCAGACCGAAGAAAGGATCTAAGCTTGTGGTATGTCTTTCTTTTTCACCAATATTTCGGTTAAGCTGTATGGACAGCATTTTGCACTCGTACCTCAGGTTGTAAAAACAAACATTCACTGGTTGCCCAATTGAATACCATTGTAAGTGCATTTCTGTACACCGATATGAAAACTTTTGACCTACCGATATTTTGCCACTTACCTTGTTTTGTAATTAGATCAATGTTGTACTTGGGAATTATGCTTTAAAAAATTGACAATTTGTTTTTAATTTAAAGAGAAAGATAAATGAAAAAGATAAATGGAGAGATGTAATGGATAATGCCATCTAGAACGCTACAGGGCGCTGCATGCTCACACAGCGCTGACTGAAGCACTGAATGCACAAACGCAGCCTTTTAAAGGGGACCTATTATGCAAAGTTCACTTCAAAATGGTGTTTGTACATAAATGTGAGTCGGTGTGTGTGTACACAACCACTCTACAATGTTAAAAGTCCTCCCACTCCTCTTTCTTATATTTCTATTCATCAAAAACAGTGTGTCAAAATGAACGGTTATCATTTCTGCTCTAAAGTGACGTCACGTTAGAGCAGGCCACACCCACGACTGGTGACTGACTCCACCCTATTATCATAGCTCCTCCCCGAAGTGATCTACACACAGTCCGCTATTGAGAAGAATAATGTCTCAGCTTCATAAGCGTCATAAGTGTTCTGTTGTTGTTGTAAAAGTGAACATAAGAGTCTTCATGTACTCCCGGCATCAGAGCCACTGAAGATGCAGTGGACAAACTGGACTGGTAATCTGGCATACTGGGCATTTTCCCGGGGGGCTGACGCACTTTTGGGCCGATCAGGAGCGGACTGGCTATTTGAAGAACTGAGCCGGCCGCTGGGTTGTTTGCGATAAGCTAAAACAAGCCACCGCGTTATGCAGAACGGACCGCAAAATGGCGCCACGATATGCAGAAAAGGACAGTGACCCCCCCCCCACCCCAGTTGGGCCAGTTGCTATGTAAAATCCCGGGCCGATTTCTCTTCCCAGCCTTGCCTAAACTCCGGTATTTATGCTGTCAGTCATATTGGTTCTGATTTGTTGTTGCTGTAGTAACCGAAGCACGAGCTGTAAAGGCACAGCACTCTTCCGGAAAGGGGGTGGGGAGCAGCAGCTCATTTGCATTTAAAGAGACACACACGAAATCAGCGTGTTTTTGATTCCACCCAAAAAGAGGCATTTATAACATGGTGTAATAAATGATCCGTTTGAAACTTCACAGACACATTCTGGAGACACCCGAGACTTGTATTACATCTTGTAAAAAGGAGCATAACAGGTCTCCTTTAAGGTTTAGTAACCACACAAGCCAATATTGCGATTTCAATCTTATTTCAATTAAACAAGCTGCATTAAACGACATCATACTGATATCACAGGAGTCAAAGTCTGCTGGTTTCAAGCATTTTGAATGGTTTACCTCATCATGAAGCCTATAGGTCACGTCCGTTTATGGCGGTTTTTCCGCATTAACATGAGAACGTGAAAAATAATTAAATATTATGTGTTCTTCTACTTATTGTGGCTATTATTTTGGTGTTTTAACAGTATGTTTCTAATTAATTATAAATAAACCATAATTTTTTTATATCAGCGTTTTCGTGCATATAACCGATATGCCGATGGTTTTAATTTGGTCAATAATTGGCAGATAAATACTGGCAGACAATACATCGGTGCATCACTAACAATTATGTTTTCGCAAACTGAGGTGCACTTTATTTGTCATTTTATAGTCTGTGTACGATTACAGAAGAATTCTTAAATTTGCGTCTGTGTTCTCAGTATGTTATTTTCTGTGTCCCTCAGGGTGTAATTAATAAAATCGGAGTGGGTCATGTAGGATGTCTTGTTCATGGATGCTTTAACGCATCAGTAGTGAAGCCCAGTCTGCTGACCCCAGAGCAGTGGAGGGACTGTGTACTGAGTTTTGGAAGCAGTCTGGAGTTTGAGGTCTTCCAACTGGACGCTGATGCTGCAGGTGTGCTGCTTATCAGAGGAAGGCTGGAGAAATCCAGGTATGTGTTCAAGACAATGACTGGCATAAAGTTCAAGAATATTTACTCACCTATCGCACTAAACGGTATGAATTTCTTCCGTTAAATACAAACTGAATTTTTGAAGAATATCCCAGTCATTGTGACTAAAACCGGCTTGCATGTTAATGGAAGAATTTGCGTTTCTTTTATTTTTGTTGTTGCAGTGTTAGTTTCACATACAACTGCTAAGAAATAATAAGTAGCAGGGCTCCAGACATACAGACTAATTATAACATAACTGAAAAGTAGTGATGTACTGTATTTCCTGATAAATGGTCACATTTTCCAACCATTTGTCACCATCTGTTAAACTTGACATGAGTGCCACTGCTTTTAAATAGCGATGTCCCAATACCATTTCTTTAAAGCATCACAGTTGTGAGAGATTGCTTAAATATAGTTTCTTCATGCAAATGCCTTCATTTATAACCAAGACAAGCAGATATTTCAAGATTAAAATTGCAGCTCCAACTTAAGGCAGCATGTTGATGCAAGTTTTGGCTCTAATGATAACGTGGGCTTTTCTGTGACATGGTGATGGTCATTTTGAGGGTGATTTCTAGAAATATGGGCTCTTTTGACAGCAGTTTTTAAGTGTATATTTTTAAATCTGCAGAAATACATCAGTGCACTTTGTCCCGCAAGCAGTATTTACGCATATACCCCATGCCCTCATGGGGGTAATGGCAACTATCGCAGCTACTTCGGGCTGATTAACTGTATAAGTCCATTTAAACATCCACGTTAATTGTAAATGCCTTTTGCTCTGCCGAATGTGTAATTGGCAACTGGAGTGCAAACCGACAGCATTTCTGCACGTGGACCCCTATGCATATTCTGCATTTAGGGAGCGGCGGTACTGAACTAAAGATCTAAATTAGTGCCATCTACCCCTGGAGTGCTTGCGGTGTACACCGTTCCTTTGTTTTGCCATGCTGCTAGAAAGTGTCAAAATGGTGAGATGGGACAACCGTTGTCATGATGTCTCGCGGTCCGGGTCCGAACTCTGAACCACTGATTTTTTCCCATCCAGACCACGAGACATGACAACGGTTGTTCCATCTCAATGCTAATTGGTGACCACTGGCATAGAGTATTGTGATGTTTATTGCAACTTCAGTATCTGCATTCTTACCGTTTAGGTGGTTTACTAGGACTTTTTTTTTAGGTAACAAACAGGTAATTACAAGGGTCTTATGGTATAAATGTGGTTTGAGGACATTTCTAGTGTCCCCAAAATTAAAATCACTTAAAAAAAGAAAATGTAAAAATGCAGAAAGTTTTTGTGAGGGTTAGGTATGGGGGTAGGGTTAGAGTTAGGGGATATAATCTATTGTTTGTACAGTATAAAAATCATTGCGTCTAATGGAAGGTCCTCATAAGGATAGCTGCACCAAAGTGCACGTGCGTGTGTGCGAGTGAGGTCGTCCTCTTGTGGTCTGCCATTGCTATTACACCAGACTGTTAAACTGGCCAACTGAGTGAATTGGAAAGCACATCAGTTGGGCTTCTAATTTAAATGTCAGCTAATTCTAATATATCGATGCCTCAAAAATAAATTTATAAAATAAAGTGCCGATCAATAATCAAAATATCACCAGCCTGCGAATGCTATGTGTGTCAACAGAGCAGCGCCATTCACTAAAATGCACTGCGCATGCATACTGTACATTTACTTATTAAACGCAGCGTTTTGCAATTCACAAAGCTATCGCATGTCTTTAAGTGTCTTTGAATAAAATGCACATGTCGTATTGACTAATTAAATGGTTATTTTACAGCTCTTTTATGGAGCTTAACAGTAAAGTACATGACTAACACACAGTAGGCTATCAGGCTTGGGCTCGTCGGACCGATAAAACGGTCGCACACCGGACAAGAAGCGTTGCATCTAGGACACGGCACGGGTATCAAACACAGGGCATGTTAACGTGGTTCAGGTGGCAGACAGTATACACAAGTTACCAAGGTTTTTCACCTTCTTCAAGAATGAACAAGGCTAGAGAAAACAAAATATATCCACTGATAATGATTTGGGTGAAATTTTAGAACGTGGCATGTAGTCCGCCAAACGCTTCTGGTGTGCGACCACCCCTATATGCCATGTAAAAAATCTAACTGTGGTTGGTCGCTTGTTGAAGTGGCGGTTCTTGACCAAAATAAGATGCAATATGGACCAGACTTTTATGCTGAAGTCAGAAGTTTGGCACATTTATCAAAACGTTTGCAGAAGATGTTTCCTTTACTAATGCTTTAACTTGTATTCACTTTCAGGGTGCAGGAGCTCATGGCCCAAACTGAACAAAATGAAGCCCTTATTGAACCGACAACAGAATCAGAAAACACAGAAGATACAACTGATAATCCAATGCCCAAGAAGAAGAAGAAAAAGAAAGACAAACACGAAAAGGAGTCTGCTGTGGAGGAGGAGTCTATAAACGACAGCAACCTGCAGGAAACATCTGAAAACCACGAAACGACTGTGGACACAATGGAGGTGGACTCCCATTCAAATGGACATCACAAAGACAAAAAGAAGAAGAAGAAGAAAGACAAAAGAAAAGAGTCAGATGAGAGCTTACCCTCCGATCTTCTAGCGAGTGACTCCAGCGGGTATATCAGTGATAAGACCAGCAGGAAGAGACGGGCCAGAGAGTGAAGAAACCCTCCAGGACTCCTCTGAAATGCCTGTTGCTAAAAAGAAAAAAAGGGACAAATGATTTTCTTTCAGAAATAGAGGGTTTAATAAACTATTAACAGTGATCTGAAAGAGGCTTGAATGTCAGTAAGATACTAAAGAGTATGTGTGATTTATATTTACAGAAATAATAAATGTTGTCTTGTAAAAAATGTGTAATGTTTCTTTTTACCTGAAGAGGGCAGTATGTATTTAACTTTCTCTGCACTGTTAAACTCTAAACAAAATCCTAAAACGTTCTCAATTTCCCTTTAGAATAAAAGTCTTGATTCTAGCGTTGTAAAAAGAAAGCTCATCAAATGAGATTTTACAATCACAAATATCTGTTTTATTATTATTATGGACATACACGTGCACTTTCCTGTTCTGCCAGCATTTTCTATTTTTACTTAAGCACAGAACATGGTAAAATTACCCTTAAAATAACACATATATATATATATATATAGTAAACCTTTAGCTTATTATCATAATATTAATAGACTATGAATATTAATAGTTAAGTGCAAACAAATAACATAATGGTTGACCTATTAAACATTAATGTAGGTGAGAGAGGCCTAATACTAGTGTTAAATTAAGCTTTTACATGTACAGTAGAACTAGTTTAATTCATGTGAGAGGTGGTGGAACATGCATTTACAAAAACGTATTTTGGCGTAAAGATGTAACAGCATTGAAGCAGATGTGCTGTTCTAATTTAGAAGTGCTCTTCATCAACTGTAAGCTTATTCTGTAATTCTTATTCTGTAAGCTCTTCATCATCTTTTCCTCGCTTATTCTGGTGAGTGTGTACATCCCGCCACAAGCATGCATGAACGCAGAGTTGCAACAGCTGGCTGATCACATCACAGGTATTGAGCAACACCACCTGGACTCACTTACCATTATTCTGGGTGATTTTACTAACTTCACTGTGAACTGCCAAAATATAGACAACACTTCACGTGCCCTACCAGAGACAAAGATGTACTGGATCACTGATACACCACTGTAAAGGATGCATATCACTCTGTCCCTCGAGCAGATTTGGGACTTTTCCTGACCTAAAAACAGAAACGGCTACAGCTAAGCCTGTAGTAATGACTGTAAAGAGATGGACCAATGAAGCAGATCTTGACCTACAAGCTGAGTGTTTTTGAAGCTGCAGCCACAGACCTGGACGAGCTCACAGGTACTGTGACATAATATATCAGTCTCTGTGATGATAAGTGCATCCCTACTAGGACATTTTTATCATTCAATATAGATAAACCATGGTTTACAGGAAAACTCAGAAAGCTTTGTCATGCCAAAGAGGATGCTTTCAGAAGTGGGGAATCAAATATTGTACAACCAGGCCAGGAACACACTGACTAAGGAAATCAGAGTGGCTAAAATAAGCTACTCTGAATAGCTGAACAATCCTGCATCTGTGTGGAAAGGTCTGAAAATCATCACAAGTTGAAGACACCTCACCCTTGCTCTGTAGAGAATCAACAAATGGCTGACACCAACAACTCCTGGAACCCCCTCCTGCTACTCCTGGTTAATGAGGAGGATGTGTGCCGGGTCTTCTGGAAACAAAAGACTAGGAAAGCTTCAGGCCCAGATGGTGTTTCACCTGCCTATCTGAAAGTCTGCACTGACCAACTGGCCCTCATCTTCGCACAGATTTCAATAGATCACTAGAGCAGTGTGAAGTTCCCTGCTGCTTTAAATGCCTCGCCATCATTCCGGTCTCCCAAAAAACCAAATTGCAGGAATTAATGACTACAGGCCTGTGACTCTCACGTCTGTGGTCATGAAGGCATTTGAGAAACTGGTTTTGGCCTACCTGAAGGACATCACTGGACACCTGCTGGACTCCCTTCAGTTTGCTTACAGAGCAAACAGGTCTGTGGATGATGCTGCCAACATGGGACTGCATTATATCCTGCAACACCTTGACAGACCTGGGACTTATGCAATGATCCTATCTGTTGACTCCAGTTCAACCTTCAATACCATTATGCCTGATCTTCTCTCAACCAAACTGACCCAGCTGTCCGTGCCCACCCCAATCTGTCGATGGATCACCAGCTTTCTGACTGATAGGCAGCAGCTAGTGAGACTGAGGAAACTCACATCCGGGACCCCCACTATTAGCACCGGTGCTCCTCAGGAATCCGTTCTCTCTCCACTGCTCTTCTCTCTGTACATGAATGACAGCACTGCAAAAGACCACACTGTCAAGCTCCTGAAGTTTGCAGATGACACCACGGTCATCGGCTTCATCCACGACGGTGACGAGTCTGCATACAGATGGGAGGTTGATCAGCTGGCTGTCTGGTGCAGTCACAGCAACCTTGAGCTGAATACACTCAAAACAGTGGAGATGATAGTGGACTTCAGGAGAAATCCCCCATCCTGGCACCAGAACAGTTTTTACCCTCATGCCATTTTCCACTTGAACAATTAAACCTAGAAAAGAGATGCAGCCAATGTGAAAAGCCCAAATGCAACGCGCTGCGCATGCCCCACTCAGAGTATGTGTGAATCTGCCATAATATACCATGGGTTCCCTCTGGAATTTCACTATGGGTTTTAAGAATTGGAGATTATGAATAACGTTGCCAAACGTATATGATAAACTCCACCTTTGGTTGCATTTCTAGAAACCCTATGTGAACTTGAGAGGAACACTACATGTATCCACTAAAAATCATGTTGGGACGAATTAGTTAAGTCATCGCAAGTATTCGAAGTTTGTTGGATTTGTTTGCTGATACCATGTGTGCAGTCAGTGATTCATGTAAATTTTTGGACTGCCAGGAATCAATCCTGAAAACATTGAGGTGTGGGTGGGAATGCTCTCCTCCCGTGAGTAAGTGTGTGTAAGGGGAACAGTGTATGAACATCAGTGCAGTAAATCAAAGAGTTTTACTGAAAGATCAGTTCTTCAGCCAGAGCGGCCCGTGGTTTTCTTTTATCACATGGGAGTTGGCTGACATCACATTAAAACCACTTCACACCCAGTGTTGCCATGTGCACTAACGATAACTGACTTCACAAATAAAAGAAATAAATAATAATTACTATTATTACTCTGGTTGAGTATTTGGGGGAATACTTTCTGAATACAGTAGCATATTTGGGTTTTCAATAGTGATTGGCCCCTGCAGCACATTACTGACCAATCACTAAAAGCAGTTGTTAAATTGTACTGTTTGTGACGCGCTATACAAAATGTTATTGTTAATTACCGTAATAGTAATCAGAGTATTGCTGTGAATTGTCTATCAAAAATCGGCTCATTTAAAATGACAGTACAAGAATCCGTGTTTACGTAAGATATTAAATCATCAGGTTATTCTCTGCTTTTGTCATCAAAACATAAACAGGCAAGCGCACAACAATTTGTGATATTAGGAAAAAATCTACCTGTGCTGATTGTTTTTTGTTTAAACCATCTGACTTTACTCCAATAAAGAAATTCAGAAAGCTTTTTTGGAAAACAAAGTTTATGCAATCCCGTTTGGTGGCACTAGTTGTGTAGAAATGACGTACTTCAGCTTTAAGTAACACATTACAACAAGGTTTTTATTAACATTAGTGAAATATATTTGTTAACATTAGAGGTTAGGTTATTATATTAAGTGGTCTGCACTTAAATAGCATTTTCTTTTATCCTTAGAGGTTACCAAAGCACTTTACACTGTGTCCCATTCACACTCACACACCAATAACAGCAGAGCTGTCATTGATGCTAGCCTGCCATTGGGAGCAACTTGGGGTTCAGTGTCTTGCCCAAGGACACTTCACATTTGGAGTCGTGTGGGCCGAGAATCGAACCGCCAACCCTGCGATTGGCAACCGGCCCACTCTACCACCTGAGCCACAGCCGCCTTAATTAAATTAAGTAATTCTCCTTGTTTCTCTTGCAAAATCTGGCAACGTTGCATCCTCATAATTATGTATGTATGAGGAAGAAAACTAAAACCTGGACGCATTTCAGTTACAAGTCAGTTGGGATTAGGTGCAGACTAATACATTTTGCTTTTCTTTTGCCCCTTTTGTTTGAAAAGACAAAGTGAGTCTTTTTCACAGCTTCAGGGGAGTTTGGATCTCTCATCCTTTAGGATCGTGGGAGGTGTTGAGTCGGATCGTGGCCAGCGTGGCTCATAGTTTGAATTGTTCTCGCTTAGTTTTTCAATTGCTGGGAGAGCTGCAATACGGTGTGGGGTGAGAAAGTGACATTTTGTCGGTTTTATTAGGCTTCTCTTCTGATAAGTGGCCCTCGTGCTCATGAGGTGAATTATTTCTGTTTGAGGTTATATGAGGTTTGAGACAAACAAAAGCTCCTGGACTGAATCATCAATTGCACTGACCCAGAACTGGTCTGCAGATTATACTAAACTCAGCGAAAAAGAAACATCCTCACATTCAACTGCTTTTATTTTCTGCAAACTTAACATGTGTAAATATTTGTATGAGCATAAAAAGATTCAACAATTAAGTATCTGGTGTGGCCACCAGCTGTATTAAGTACTGCAGTGCATCTCCTCCTCATGGACTGCTCCAGATTTGCCAGTTCTTGCTGTCAGATGTTACCCCACTCTTCCACCAAGGCACTTGCAAGTTCCTGGACATTTCTGGGGGAATGCCAATATCCATCACCCTCCAGTCCAACAGGTCCCAGATGTGTTCAATGGGATTGAGATCCGGGCTCTTCGCTGGCCATGGCAGAACACTGACATTCCTGACTTGCAGGAAATCATGCACAGATCGAGCAGTATGGCTGGTGGCATTGTCATGCTGGAGGGTCATGTCAGGATGAACTGCAGGAAGGGTACCACATGAGGGAGGAGGAAGTCTTCCCTGTAACGCACAGCGTTGAGATTTCCTGCAATGATAACAAGCTCAGTCCGATGCTTTGACACACCACACCAGACCATGACGGACCCTCCACCTCCAAAACTATCCCGCTCCAGAGTACAGGCCTCGGTGTAAAACTCATTCCTTCGACGATAAATGGGAGTCCGACCATCACCCCTGGTGAGACAAAACAGTGACTCGTCAGTGAAGAGCACTTTTTGCCAGTTCTGTCTGGTCCAACGTAGGTGGGTTTGTGCCCATAGGCGACGTTGTTGCCGGGGATGTCTGGTAAGGACCTGCCATTCAACAGGCCTACAAGCCCTCTTTTCAGCCTCTGGTGTGATATTCGGATGTCCTGATCCTGTTCAGGTGTTGTTACACGTGGTCTGCCACTGTGAGGACGATCAGCTGTCCTTCCTGTCTCCCTGTAGCACTGTCTTAGGTGTCTCACAGTACAGACATTGCAATTTATTGCCCTGGCCACATCAGTAGTCCTCATGCCTCCATGCAACATTCCTAAGGCATGTTCACGGAGATGACTAGAGACCCTGGGCATCTTTCTTTTGGTGTTTTTCAGAGTCAGTAGAAAGGTCCTTAGTTTTTATAACTGTGACCATAATTGCCTCCTGTCTGTAAGCTGTTAGTGTCTTAACAACCAGTCCACAGGTGCTTGTTCATTAATTGTTTATGATTCTTTGAACAAGCATGGAAAACATTGTTTAAACAATACAATTTTTTTTTATAAGTTTATAAGACTTGCAAGAAGCAGGGGGTGGGGGTTGCTGGGGGGATTTGTCTACTGAGGCGGAACACTGTGTCCTCCCAGACACGGGCAGAACGTTGATATGGACCATGTGCGACACGGACGGGTTAAGCCGTTGTGCATAGTCTCCAGGACACGTTTGGGGTACGAATTGGGGTGGCAAAATACATTTTTATGGTGACAGCTGCCACCGGTTGGCACCCTTATGGCACCGCAAGAAGGAACCAACCCTCTCTACCACCTGAGCCACAACCGCCACTAAAATAACCCTAGTAAAATAGTTTATTAAAATTAAATTTTTGTGGTTACTGAAACATTGTTTGATAATGCAATTTTTCAGCCTATTGATGATATTCAATATATTTCTCCATAATTATGTATTTGCTCTGAAATGGCTTAAAAGTGTTTTTTTTTTTTATCAGAGGAACCATCATTTCATGCAAACAGCCATTGTAGCCAAGTACAGTGCATCCGGAATGTATTCACCGCGTTTCACTTTTTCCACATTTTGTTATGTTACAGCCTTATTCCAAAATTGATTAAATTCATTATTTTCCTCAAAATTCTACAAACAATACCCCATAATGACAACATGAAAGAAGTTTGTTTGAAATCTTTGCAAATTTATTAAAAATGAAAAACAAAACAAAAATCACATATAAATAAGTATTCATAGCCTTTGCCATGACACTCAAAATTTAACTCCGGTGCATCCTGTTTCCACTGATCATCCTTGAGATGCTTCTCCAACTTGATCGGAGTCCACCTGTGGTAAATTCAGTTTATTGGACATGATTTGGAAAGGCACACACCTGTCTATATAAGGTCCCACAGTTAACAGTGCATGTCAGAGCACAAACCAAGCCGTGAAGTCCAAGGAATTGTCTATGGACCTCCGAGAACAGGATTATATAGAGGCACAGATCTGGGGAAGGGTACAGAAAAATGTTTGCAGCATTGAAGGTCCCAATGAGCACAGTGACCTCCATCATCTGTAAATGGAAGAAGTTTGGAACCACCAGGACTCTTCCTAGAGCTGGCCGCCCGGCCAAACTGAGTGATCGGGGGAGAAGGGCCTTAGTCAGGGAGGTGATCAAGAACCTGATGGTCACTCTGACAGAGCTTTAATGTTTCTCTGTGGAGAGGAGAAACTTCCAGAAGAACAACCATCTCTGCAGCACTCCACCAATCAGGCCTGTATGGCAGAGTGGCCAGACGGAAGCCACGCCTCAGTAAAAGGCACATGGCAGCCCACCTGGAGTTTGCCAAAAGGCACCTGAAGGACTCTCAGACCATGAGAAACTAAATTCACTGGTCTGATGAAAGGAAGATTGAACACTTTGGCCTGAATGGCAAGCGTCATGTCTGGAGGAAACCAGGCACCGCTCATCACCTGGACTATGCCATCCCTAAAGTGAAGCATGATGGTGGCAGAATCATACTGTGGGGATGTTTTTCAGTGGCAGGAACTGGGAGACTAGTCAGGATCGAGGGAAAGATGAATACAGAGACATCCTTGATGAAAACCTGCTCTAGAGCACTATGGACCTCAGACTGGGACGAAGGATCATCTTACAACAGGACAATGACCCTAAGCACACAGCCAAGATAACAAAGGAGTGGTTACAGGACAACTCTGTGAATGTCCTTGTGTGGCCCAGCCAGAGCCAAGACTTGAACCCAATTGAACATCTCTGGAGAGATCTGAAAATGGCTGTGCACCGACGCTCCCCATCCAACCTGATGGAGATTGAGAGGTCCTGCAAAGAAGAATGGGAGAAACTGACCAAAAATTGGAAAACAGTATAACGTATATCAGTATAACGTATACTGTTATATACGCATGTGCATACGTATATAACAGTATGCACATGCGTGAGAGTGTGACAAGAGAAGGATCCCTTCTAGACACAACTAGATTTTATCGCAGCCCAAGGATCCTTTTCACAGACCTGTTATTATGTGTTTCTGCCTTCTTTAACAACGTAAATGTTTATTTCTGTCTTCTTTTGCAAAGCTGTGAAAGTATAATCGTTGATTATTTTTTACATATGCTGTGGTCCCCCATTCACTGCCATTAAAGTTTAGCCAACTATGGCGACTTCCGCTTCAAAGCACGCTGACTTTTGAAACGGGTCCATTGCAAATATATAATCACATGTGAACATATTGCCATTTTGGTGCCATTTGGCTGCCTTTGCTGAGTAAAATTAGTCTACTGATGTTTTTTTCTTTTTATGAAACTTAATGGCCAAATAAATAGCACATTGCATATTGCTTAATTTTATATCGTCAGCCAAATTATCGCGATAATATCGGGAATATGCCATATATCGCCCAGCCCTAATTCACAGTCAGCCATAAATGGAAGCGCAGCGTAGTTCTAGCGGGAAGACTAGCAGCTGTACATCATCACATCATTAGCTGGGTAATTCCTAGCCAATCGCACGTAAGCCATTGCATTATAAGTCTGCTCACAATCTATCACATTGCTGTTTCAGTGTGCTAACATGGCAACCTCCACCACCCCACCACCACCAGTTGAGCCCTGTCCCGCATGGACACAGGACATGACGGTTCCGAGTACAACTCCCTCGACCGCCAGATGGCATCTTAAACTTCACTCAAGCCTGCGTGTCTTCCCGATAGAAGTAACTTGATACATTAATGAAAGTGTCCAATACGGCTGGTCATGTGATCCTAACATAGCGCAGCGTAGTTCTAGCGGGAAGACTAGCAGCTGTACATCTGCAGCTGTACGTCCCCATGTGGGGACCCTCTCCATGTAGAATAAAACAGCTTGTATAAAATTCCAGTTATGACTGGAGTCTTTATCTCCTGTGAAAACTCGTGATTTTATTAATCTGTTTCAAAACATTTTTTTTTATTAATTGCTTTTGGAGGACAAATTTTTAAATGTGTAATAAAATACAGAGTGCACCTTTAAGGCCTAAAATGGTTTTAATCTAATAAAAATGTACTATTTTACACAATATTTGTGTGCGCTGTGAATAGGACTGTCATGGTTATTAAATAATTGTCCAATCGTGGTCATTTGATTAACTATTTTAGATCATATTTTAAGTATTTGGAAATATTTTGATATTTTAAAAATTAGCATAAGTTTTTTTGGTATATCATGTTTTTAAATCCTTAAAATGAATATAATATATCCCTATTTTATTCCATGATTCTGGGTTAATTATCAATATATGACTTTTAAGCTGTATGAAGCACACATACAGTACACCTTAAAAAGTGTGACTTTATGTATGACAATGAATCGTTACAATCTTGAAAGCCCTAAAAACGATAATTAATCGTCTGACAAATTTCATAATTGTGACAGCTCAAGCTTTGTATTCTTATGCCCATTAGTGTTGCATAAAGTGTGTTGTGTTATTAGCTTAGCAACATGTTAAAGTTTAACTGAAATCAGTTGTATATTAAAGACAATCAAAAAACAGTCATTGCATGCGTCCATATGAGCTCGTGGTCAATAGAATATACTTTGAAAGGCTAAAATGTTTGACAGTGCGTGAGACGTAATGCCAGGCATAGAAAATGAAGTAGGCTTTAGATGAAAGCAAGGGAGCTCACTAGTATCTGGAACAGAGCCATAACTTTTGTTTTTCTTTCAGAAATTGCATTTGTACCATAAAAACCCTTCAGAAAGGAGACACTGAATCTTTGAGGTCTTGCCAAGACATTGACAATATTCTTCTTGAAACTCTCACTTTATGTACATTTATAATTTTTTGGCAGATATCCTTATTTCCTGAGTCTTAGCTTTGTTAATTAATTAATGATTTAAAAAGCCCTAGCTATCATAAATCGGCGAGTCCTTGTATGTTCCTGTCACCTGAACGCAGCATATAGCTAATAATGACCCAAAATAACCCATCTCCTCTACTTCTAGCAGACAGGGGCGTGCTTCGCCCTCAGGTCAGGCTTTCTGGGTCATTTGGTACCTGTGGGAAACAGCTGACTCATCAATTGGGTCCAGACTAAACTAAACCCACGGCCTATTACCAAATGCCTGAGGTTTCACATCCAAGCATGTAACTGCCCCATATTTCCTGGAGGCAACCGTCAGCACTCTTGCATCTCAATGATATGCCACTGTTTTTGGATTGGGCTAGTGCGTAATGTCACTCGGGTGGGTTGGAGGGTTTTTAATGCATAAACACTTACAAAAACAAACATGAAATGGTTGCAGAGTTTGTAATATACCCAAACTTGGACAGCAACCTCACTGTGGTTTAATGCTTGTCTTTGATGTTGGTTCTGAATGCAGGCGCCCTTGGGGATAGGACAGGAAGTGACCTCGTGTTTGTATGATATCACATCTTTTGAATCACATCTCTGTGTTTGTTGATTTGTGGTTTGAATGGCTGATTGGTTGTTTATGACTGAATCACATCAATCAGAATTTTATTCTGCGCCACCCAGACTAACACGGCCCTGTTTTCCTAGTTTATTTATGAAATGTACTATATGAGCTGTGTGATTAGGGCTTCTGGGAGTTATATTTTCCATTCTCTCTCCCTCTATTTCTATTTAATATAATACACTGTTGCCAAATTAGGCCATTTCACAGCCAGATTAGCTATTTATTTTCTAAAGCATTAGAACTAAGCTTTAAATGGTACCTAATTATTGAGCAATATATCAATATTGTTACTTACAAAGCAAATTGCATTCATTTGTTCCTCAGTTTTTATAAGCAAAAGTATGATTTACCTTATAAATATATAAAAATATATATTTTATAAGAATACACATGGATATAAATGTGTTGTATGTGTATATATATATATATTTACATTTACAGTTTATTCAATGGCAGATGCTTTTATCCAAAGCGACTTACAAAAGAGGAAAACATGAGCGAATCATCTTAAGGTGACAGTGGTACGAAAAGTGCCATACTGCAAAGTTTCACTATCATCAGAATAGTATACAAAACAGATTTAAGTGCAACATGAATTGTAAATTTATTTTATTTATTTTTTTTTTTTAGTGACTGGTTAAGTGCTCTTGGAATAGATGTGTTTTTAGCCGTTTTTTGAAGATAGAGAGTGAGTCCGCTTCATGGATGTAGTTGGGAAGGTCATTCCACCAACGTGGTATGATGAAACTGAAACTCTTTGTGACAGCCGACCACAGTCTTCTGAGGGGAACGTAGCTCTGCATAAATGTTTTTAGGTGTGCTGGAGCAGACTCAGTGACTGTTTTGTATGGCAGCATCAGGGCCTTGAACTTGATACGTGCATGAACCGGCAGCCAGTGGAGAGAGAGACAAGGAGTGGTGTAACATGCGCTCTCTTTGGCTCATTAAAGACCAGACGTGCTGCTGCATTCTGGATCATTTTCAGAGGTCTAATTGCACATGCAGGGAGGCCTGCAATGAGAGCGTTACAGTAGTCCAGTCTAGTTATAACAAGTGACTGAACAAGCAGTTGTGTGGCATGTACAGAGAGGAATGGTCTTATCTTCCTGATATTGTAGAGCGTAAATCTACATGATCTTGCAGTCTTTGAGATGTGGTCTGAGAAATTTAGCTCATCATCAATATATATACTGTATATATATATATATAAATCCTTGTCTTTCCAGCCAACCATGCTGTTGAACACAACATCACCATGCAGCTGGGTGCAACTACTGTAACAGTAACGCCTTCCAAAACGGTCAGAAATCTAGGGATAACCATCGATAACAAACTAAATTTCACAGACCACATCTCAAAGACCACAAGATCTACACTCTACAATATTAGTAATATAAGAACCTTCCTCTCTGAACATGCCAAATGACTTCTTGTTCAGTCACTTGTTATAACTAGACTGGACTACTGTAACGCTCTCATTACAGGCCTCCATGCATGTGCAATTAGACTCCTGCAAATGAGCCAGAATGCAGCAGCACGTCTGGTCTTTAATCAGCTAAAGAGAGCGCATGTTACACCCCTCTTCGTCTCATCTCTGCCAGTTGATGCACGTAGTAAGTTCAAGGCCCTGATGCTGCCATACAAAACAGTCACTGGGTCTGTATGGGCTGAAATATGTGCCACCAGAAACTGAATTTGAACCAGTTATATTTGAATTTGAATGGCTAAACTTGAATAATTGCATTGAAAAACTGAATTTGAATCACATCATTTGAAATTGTATTGTTTAATTAAAATTGAATTTATTCAAAAACTGAATCTGAATTGTATCATTTGAAATTGAATTTATTCAATTGGAACTGAAGTCCAATAAAATTTGATCCTCACTGAAAATTAAACTCTCTATATATCTTCACATTCACTTCTCACAATTCAGATTCAGTTCTCAAATTCAATTTCAAGTTACTGAGACAGACATCCGGGTAGTTGGAGGATGAAGGAAGAGCAATCGAGCGCAGATCGATAGATAGCGTTCATTGGCGCACAGGACTCCTCTTGGGCCAATCAGCACCAATGTTTTGGAGCACAGTACGTTACCCGCCATGAAACTATGGAATTACGATTGTGTCAATAATAATGAATGTAACTTTATAAAACTGAACGTAACTTTTTTCAGAAACTATCAAAAATATTCCATTACAAAAGAAGAAAAACACAATTAAAATGAAAAAAATGAACTCAGTCGCATCGAATTTAACAGGCTCTTCAAATATGCTTCATTTTTTGTTAATGTTTTTCAAAGATTCGTTTTGCAAATCGTGGATTCTGAATACATTGCCACAGATTTCGCTTAGGCTTCACAGTTTTTCGTTTGCTGTTTGAGACAAACCTCTCGTGGGGGTGGGCTTAACAGTGATCTACTCTGATTGGATAGTGAGCTTTTGATGGACAGGTGCTCTCTGACCCGGATGTACAGACGTCACTCAGTGGCGCGCATATTGGAAAGCTCTGCGGTGATTTGTAGTTATGCAATACGTTGTGCTTTGTTGTATTACTTACTAACAATATGTAAATAATATTTGACCTATAATTATATAATTTAATATTATATGAGACCTTCGATCGTCTAATAATCGTCTTCGATCAGTCTGTAAAGATGAGCTCTCAGGAGAGACACGGAGCGGCATCATCTTCCTCCTCCTCTTGTCCTTCAAGGCAGCTTGAAGTAAGTTCGTTTACTGAAGTAACTAATAACATCGATAAAAGTTTTATTCATGTAACGTTACAGTGTGCAACAGTTCTGGCTTTATTTTGCAATGTTACTGTATGGAAGTAAGGTACGGCCATTCTTGATGAAATTTAAGTCATATTATGGCCTTTTGTTAAACCAACTGTGTTACTGTGGTGATTAACAGTCCATTAATAAGTGCAAAGCATATTTTTGTAGTTAGCATATTAACATTATATAATTAATGATATATATAATGATATATAAAAGGAGTTCAAAACCAAGATTCTAAGAAGTTCAAATAAATGCAGACTGATGGCTTCAACAGAAGCATATACCACCGATCAACAACCTCAGAGCTCACGGTATGTTTTTAAAGGTTTAAATTATTTTTTTTTTAAATCTGCTTTCCTTTAGAGAAAACAAATGGGATTTTTAATTCTGGAATCAGACTGTGGAAAGTTTTGTGTTGATAACTGGACAAAATCTTGCGATCTGAAAGAATCAGGACAGCTTTTACACGTATGCTACGGCACATTTACGCCCTCTTGTGAATAGCTATTACCACAGACACAATTTCCCTTTGCGTGTAGTTTCCGATGACAAATACTCTGACTGCCTCAACACGGACAAAGATAGGATCTTCTCCGTGACTCATAGAGAGCTAAACACCACCATTAACTAAATGGACACCAACAATTAGAAGCGTTGACAGCAATAATAGCATAAACTAAATAAATACTAGATTTAAAAATGTTCTAACATCATCCGATTGATCTAGAGATCAATCATGATTACTAGATATTGCTCTGGTCCTTCCATCAATGTAAATCTATGGTATCTTTTTGTCCATTTATCACCCGCCAGTCCAAAATCGTACGTTTAGTCGCTTAGAAAAGTAATAACACACCTCTTCTCAAAAAGCCACATGATTTGAGGTTGCACGATGAAGATTTATACTTGGGGGTTTGTTTAAATCGCTAATTAAAAATATGAGCAACAGTAATAGTGAGGTTTGCTTTACAATTTGCTTAACCATTAATTATTATGTTTAGTAGATCATGCATTCAATTAGAATGAGATGTAACAAACAAAACCATTTTGGACTCGTCTGAGAAAATCCAAGTGTCAAAGTATCCAAGTAAAAAAACAAAGGTGCCAACAGGCCAGTTAATTTCCCAGAAATGCCTTTGAAAAAAAGCCGTAAAAAGATTTCATAGATGTCAGTGACCCTGGAGAAGCGCCTTTGATATGATTCAATCCCACTTTTGAGCCAAGATACGGGCCTGTTTCGCACAGGCAGGTCAGGCTGTTAGAACGCTTAAGTGGGGATTTTTTTCTGTCTTTTGCTTTTACGACTTTCCAGTGCTGTGAGCTTGGAAAGACAGAGCAGGGCTGCTTACAAATCACTAATTAGCAAGGGAGGCAGTCGGCAGAGGGTCTCGGGGCCCACGAGATGGGGAGGAGGGGTGTGTCTGGACCCACACATCAGAACCCATGACCATTTCCTATAAATCCCTGCTGCTTTCATGTGTGTGGTTCAAAGCCCATCCGCCTGGAAACTCTGACAAAGGATATGTGAGGAAAGCCAGAGCCAATTAGCGCTTTCATCCCTGCGGCAGAGCCAAGATACAAGCGACGCTTCTCCAAAACTCATCCATGGATCCAACCAGAGTGCCAGCAACAAAGCGGTCCAAATGAGCATCTCTACAAACCCTCTCCACCCATCTCCGATCATCTCTCTCCTCCATAGATGGACAGAAATCTCAGCTCCAGGGTGATCATGTGTATTATTATGTCACTATTATGTGTTGGCAGCAATCTGCCGTTGAGATCTACGAGAGACATTCAGTTGAAGAACATCAGCCACAGAGAAGCTTCATTTGAAGTTGGAGTGGTGGTGGTGTAGTGGTCCAATGCACATAACTGGTAAACGGGTAATCAGAAGGTTGCTGGTTCGATCCCCACAGCCACCACCATTGTGTCCTTAAGCAAGGCACTTAACTCTATCTATCTATCTATCTATCTATCTATCTATCTATCTAGCTATCTATCTATCTATCTATCTATCTATCTATCTATCAGTGCTGTGGAAAAAGTATGTGAACACCTAGGCTAATGACATCACTAAAGATAACTTGGAGTTATAGATTTGAACAAACGCCTAATCCTAAAGGCCCCAGCGCATTTACGGAGAAGTTCTTCTTCGTTCAGAGGTGAAAAGAAAAGTTCAAAACAGCTGAGTAACAACATACTATTTCGAACGATCAGACACCGGCCACGCTGCTGCGGGAGATGTTTAGAGGTGTATTTAAATATGAGGAAGCTCAAGACTACTGATGTGACATTAAAATGTGTTATCAGTGACTTCATGCCTCGTTCTTAGAATTCACGCTAGATCAGCAAATATGCTGTTTTAAATACTTGATGATTATTTAAAGTAATATACACTGCATTAGGTCAAAAATGGCAAAAAAAGAAACTTTGCCATGCCAAGCTTTCTCTAGAAACTTGCTTTTTCTTTGCAATTCTTCCCATAAGTCCTCCTGAGTCTTCTCTTTACTGTTGTACATGAAACTGGTGTTGAGCGGGTAGAATTCAATGAAGCTGTCAGCGGAGGACATGTGAGGCGTCTATTTCTCAAACTAGAGACTCTGATGAACTTATCCTCTTGTTTAGTTGCACATCTGGTCTTCCACATCTCTTTCTGTCCTTGTTAGAGACAGTTGTGCTTTGTCTTTGAAGACTGTAGTGACACCTTTGTATGTAATCTGCAGTTTTTGGGCAATTTCAAGCATTGTATCGCCTTCATTCCTCAAAACAATGATTGACTGAAGAGTTTCTAGAGAGAGCTTGTCATGGCAAAGTTTCTTTTTCTGGCATTTTTGACCTAATATTGACCTTAAGACATGCCAGTCTGTTGTATACTGTCACAACTCAAAGACAAACACAAAGACAATGTTCAGCTTCATTTAATGAACCAAATATCTTTCAACTGTGTTTGATATAATGGCAAGTGATTTTCTAGAACCAAATGACCAATTTATCATGATTACTCAAGGATAAGGTGTTGCAGTGATGCTGCTGTCTGGATTTGATCAAAAATGACTTTTTTCAAATAGTAACTCAACCCGCACCATTTGTGCTATGGATGGATCATGCGGCCTGTTGGAGTGAGGTGTGCTATTACTTTTGAAGTAAATTCTAACATTAGTTTCCAAATTGGATCTTTTGGCAAGTAAGTAATTTAGCACTTTCTAGCAACCACATGGCAACATGCTAAAAACCACTCAGAACATCTTCATAACTGCATACTGTAGCAACACTCTCATCATGGTGGTACACGTTTTCCTCAGAAAATAGTTACCTTCAGTATAAGCATAAAAAGCTTAGAGCTATATGGAACTCTTGTCACAATTAGGCTTTGTCTAGACATCTTTAAAACCAGTGAATTCCTGTAGATTAGAAAGACCAATTAATCTAGTAGAGTTGGCAGAGGTACAGAAGATTGAGCCTAAAAAACTGTGGCCCTTAATGCATTAAAACTACATTGGATGAGGAGGGAAACATCAACAAACTCTATACCAAAAAAAAAGCCAGCCATGATGAGCCTGAAAAACCAAACATAGTCCAGTCACAACTCCCTCCAGTGACCAGAGGGCTGTTTATTTGTGACGTCACCCCCAGAGTGACTGTGGTATACAGCGGGGTGAATATTGGTGTAATGCAGGATTATTTTCAAATGACACAGATGGTATAAGATGGTTTACATGGTCACACATTTCACTGGTATGAAAACCACTAAGTTCAACTGAAGACCAGGTTGGCCAGGCCAGGAGACCAGCTAGACATCTTAAACCAGCTAAGACCAACTGAAGACCAAGTTTTCCAGGCCAGGAGTCCAGCTGGAGATCTTAAACCAACTAAAAACAATTAAAGACCAGGTTGGACAGACCAGGAGACAAGCTAGACCATCTTAAACCTGCTAAGACAAGCTGAAAAATAGGTTGTCCAGGCTTGGAGACTAGCCAGACATCATAAACTAGCTTAGACAAGCTGAAGACTTGGTTGTCCAGGCCAGGAGACAAGCTAGTCATCTTAAGCCAGCTAAGACCAACTAAAGACCAGGTTTTCCATGCCAGTATACCACCTAGACCACCTTAAACCAGCTAAGACAAGCTGAAGGTAATTTAGGCCAGGCTGGAAGACGAGCTAGACCATCTTAAACCAGCTAAGACAAGCTGAAGACAAGGTAGGCCAGGCCAGAAGACCAGCTAGACCATCTACAGTTGGTCTTAGCTGGCTTAAGATGTCTAGCTTGTCTCCTGGCCTGGACAACCTAGTCTTCAGCTTGTCTTAGCAGGTTTAAGATGGTCTAGCTGTCTCCTGGCCTGTCCAACCTGGTCTCCAGTTGGTCTTAGCTGGTTTAAGATGGTTTAAGACAAGCTGAAGACCAGGTCAGCCAGGCTGGGTGACCAGATAGACCATCCTAAACCAGTTAAGACAAGCGGAAGGCCTGCTTGACCAGGAGGCTAGATAGACCATCTTAAACTAGCTAAGACAAGCTGAAGAAAAGATAGGCCAGGCCAGAAGATCAGCTAGACCATCATTAACCAGCTAAGACAAGCTGAAGACCAGAACAGCCAGGCTGGGTGACCAGATAGACCATCCTAAACCAGTTAAGACAAGTGGAAGGCCAGGTTGGCCAGGAGGCTAGATAGACCATCTTAAACTAGCTAACACAAGCTGAAGACAAGGTAGGCCAGGCCAGAAGACCAGCTAGACCATCTTTAACCAGCTGAAGACCAGGTCAGCCAGGCTGGGTGACCAGATAGACCATCTTAAACCAGCTAAAGACCAGGTTTGCCAGGCCGAGAGTCAAGATAGACCATCTTAAACCAGCTAAGACCAAATGAAGACCAGGTTGGTCAAGCCATGAGACCAGCTTGGGGTGGGTTTAGCAGGGATGCTTGTCTCATATAATCATAATAAAATCCAGTGTAATGACCCCTCTTTAAATTCAAGAGCAGTATCAGTCTAGAGACTTTTGGGGTCCCTGGGCTGTGGGTATTTTTCTCTGGCGGTGAACAGAAAACCCAAACTGCTCTGGAGGAGTGGAAGATTTATCTGCTCAGCTCAGGGAAGGTTGTGAGCTATCTCTTAAGGGGAACACATGAATTCCTCTGCTCTCCTGGGCTCTGAGATCTACAGCACTCTTCTCGTGGAGATATACGCCAGCTGAAGGTTGGTTCAACCTTTCATTCATTACAGATGATTTACTGCGGTAGCACAGAATGCTCTGGAAGTTTCCTTCTGTGTTACTCGACATGTAGGAGCTGTACAGCTAACTTCATGCAATATATGCAGATGTAGGCTGTACTGTTTGCTCAGATTTGTGTTTATACTTCAAACACTATTATATACAATTAATACTTAAATGGAGCAGGATGGGAACTTTGATAAGTCTCTGGGCTAATACACAGTTGAGATATACATGGTGTGTGTTTATAACTGTTGCTTTGTTGACAGGCTTTACTAACACGTCTCTGTTTTCTCCATCTTTCTCTTACTCCTACACTGGGGCCCCTAGACGGAGACGTCATGCTGAGAAAGAGGGTCCTGGGACAGCCGGCCCTGCGCTGGTGTCTAATAAACCAACATTTCTACTTCAGCTAATGATTTACACCAACAGCCATTAGATTATAACCAAAACTAATCCTCACATTGGGAATAAAACATTGCAATTATTATATTGCATATATATATATATATATATATATTTTGTAGATTCTCATCCCATACCGTTTGTGCTAATGGCATTAGTTTTAGCATGGCGGATGATAAAATGGCTAAAAATCCCAATGCCTTTGTAACACGGTTAAGGATGGGCAAGGAGGAGGCGAGAACCGGCTTGTCAATAAAAATTATAATTTTATGAAACTCAAAACCAAAACACACAAACATAAACACATGACGGACATGCCCGTAATTCTCTCTCTCTCGAACCATTGTCACCGGCCGCCTTTATCCCTCGCGCACCTCATCAGGCCGATTGGGGACCGGGCGCGTGATATTCCGACCTGGCCCCAACACGGTGCGACAGAGAGAGAGAGAGGAGAGAGAGAGAAAAAGCTCACTCACCGGTTCTCTGATGTACTGTCGCGTGGTCCTCGAACACTCCTCCACACTCAGGCGGACGACAGCCGCTCCAACCCCGGGCGAACCGGAGTCAAACCTTCGACCCCCAGTGGGCCGAACGCCCCTCCGCTTTGCTGGCAGCAAATGGGGACACTCCTCCGCCCCTGGCAGCGGCCTTACCGCTCCGGGCAGTCGGGGCGTTTCTTCCCTCCTCCCCTCGCGGACGGTGGTCTCCCTCGACCCCTCCGCGTCTCTGGGGACAGCAGGGCACTCCTCCGCCCCCGGCAGCGGCTCCCTCGCTCCAGGTGGTCGGGGTATCCAGTCCCCACTTGCCCCGTGGACGATGGCCGTTCCCCGCATCCGGGCGGTTGGGCTACTCCGTCACCCAGCAGATGGCAGCGGCGCTCCCCAGTGTGGACGGCAGTGTCGAGGACACTGCGACGGGCATCCCTCCTCCTTCCCGGGTTTCGGCACCAATGTAACACAGTTAAGGATGGGCAAGGAGGAGGCGAGAACCGGCTTGTCAATATAAATTATAATTTAATGAAACTCAAAACCAAAACACACAAACACACATGACGGACATGCCCGTAATTCTCTCTCTCTCGAACCATCGTCACCGGCCGCCTTTATCCCTCGCGTGCCTCATCAGGCCGATTGGGGACCGGGCGTGCAATATTCTGACCCGGCCCCGCCCACCTCCGCTCCACAGACTTGAATAGAAGAAGGGACCTTACCCATATCTAGAGACCATAATATAATGGAGACTTAAGTGTGTACTCTTTTAACTTGAGCCAGGACGTAACCACCTAACAACCAGAAGAACACCCTAGCAACTACCAAGCAATGTGCTAAAAACACTCTAGGATCGTGGTGGCGAGTTTTGCACTGGCAATCCAACATGGTCTAATGGCAACTCGTTATAATTAGTATGAGATGGCGAAATCGTAAGATAACGTATAACTTGGCTTGTACAAAAATGTAAAGACTTTTGTCCCATACAGACCAACCAATCAACAAAGTGAATTTCAACATTTATGCAATGCAAATGACTGATGTATGTCTATAACCTGTAATACACATTCCTCATCTCATGTCAAAAGTTAGTTTACTATTAAAGTCATGGTTGATCTAATGCAATAAATTTGACGTAGGTGTCCAAAAATATTTGGAGCCACTGTACTTTGATCTTTTCTATCATATGACGAGTTAATTGGGGGACATGGACTGAGGCTGTGATTATTTCACGGTTGGTACACTGGCTGGTTGTGACCTCACAGCACCCATAATGACATCAGCAGACACTCACAGATGGGTCAGAGGCACAGGTGCATGTGTGTGTGTTAATAGTCTTTCCAGATTTTGTCCCGTCTTTCGGATGGGACGTTAAACTGAGGTCCTGACTTTCTAGGGTCATTAAAAATCCCTAGGGCACTTTCTCGTAAAGAGTAGGGGTTTAACCCCGGTGTCCTGGCCAAATTCCCCCATTGGCCCCATCTATCATGGCCTCCTAATAATCTCCATTCCTGAATTGGCTACATCACTCTACCATCTCCTCTCCACCAATAGCTGGTGTGTGGTGGGCGTTCTGGCGCACTATGGCTGCCGTCGCATCATCCAGGTGGATGCTGCACACTGGTGGTGGTTGAGGAGATTCCCCCATACTATGTAAAGTGCTTTGAGTTTGAGAAAAGCGCTATATAAATGTAAGTTGTTGTTGTTGTTGTTGCCCTGCGTTTTTGTAAAATGAATCCTTCCACCCTGATTCGTATCCCAATTTTTGACCCCATCATAACAACTGCATCCATCTACTGCAATATCACTTAACCCCCACAGGCCTGGTAGTGCTGCTGGCTTTCTAACATGCGGTAGCTCAACTGATGGAATCGGGGAACTTGCGATGGAATCGGGGTACGAGTCCTGAAGAGCACACGAGTCGACACGTGCGCCGAAAGTGTCATAGAAGCACCACACAATGTTTCAGCAATTGTGTTTTTCATCTCACCTTTGCTTTTCATGACACCATTAGTTAGGTTTAGGTTTAGGGTATGGAGGTCGGGTTTGTTGATTTAAAACTCGATAGAGCATTAACCTTAACACCTCATCTGTTTGGGAGAACATTGAACTCGCTTTTAGCGCCACACAGTGGACATTTCACCTTGTTGCAAAAATGTCACCACAGATCAGAAATGTATTGGATCGTGAAAACAATGGAGCCAGGTGATTGAAGGGAGTGTGTTGGAAAAAGTAGGAGGGATTTGTGATGTCAGCCCAAAAAGAAAGTCGTTTTAGAGGCGGAGCAAGTTATTACATTAGACGTTTCTCAATGCAAAGAATGCAAAATCAAATCAAATCACTTTATTGTCACTTAACCATATATAGAAGTGCAACAGTCGGTGAAAGTCTTGTGTGCGGTTCCAAGCAACATAGAAGTCATGACAGCGATGAGACATATATCAATTTACAATAAACAACATATTTACACAACACAATTTACAAAACAGTACAGTGAACAATACAGGATACATTTTACATTTACATTTATGCATTTGACAGACACTTTTATCCAAAGTGACTAACAGTGCACTTATTACTGGGACAATCCCCCCGGAGCAACCTGGAGTTAAGTGCCTTGCTCAAGGACAAAATGGTGGTGGCTGTGGGGATAGAACCAGCAACCTTCTGATTGCAAGTTATGTGCTTTAGCCCACTACACCACCACCACGCCATCCGGGTAATTTTTTGCATTCTCGGTACTTGAGTATTGGAATTGAACTTCGGCAGTGGATGATGACGTCGAAACAGTCCACGAGAATGTAAGAACACTAAAGAATGCACACTGAGAAACAGCCATTGTGATCAAACATTACGGAGGCAAACCTTTTATTTATTTGGACTAATATGCACTCTGCATTCTGTAGATTTTTCACCAAGAACGTCAGCTCAAAAAGTGTGGAAAAGTGTCTGATCTTTATTATGTTTTCCCCAGTAGAGCTAGCTATCAGCAAGGTATTGTTCACGATTGACTAACTCGTTTTATCAGCGCACTTATTCAGGTAGTCCCCATGCTACGCTGTCTTTCATCTTTGAACCTTTCGGTTTCTGTGCCAAACATAGCTGATGTTTTTCTCTACCACTCTCACAGCCGTCAAACGCTCTGGCCTGAACCGCTCCTCAGCCCCCTTAAAATTTACAGTGGAAAAACTTTCCTCTGCACCTTTTTTTCTTTGGACCTTTTTCCAAAGCCTGTTTCTGGTGGTTAAGCGCCCATCATTTTATGTGTTTGGAAAGCAGAAGAAATGAGGGTCACAGACAGGTTTCATACACCTGTGTAGGAAGTCGTGGAGCCCAGAATTCCTGCTGCCATCCACCAATCGGCAAGCTTTCTGTTGTCAGCAGGAACCCGATACCGGGACAAAAGGGATTGTGATCGTGGAACTTCAAACAAATAAACGAGTCCAAAACACACCGTATGTGCCAGACAGAGAGACACCGTTCTCCTCATTTTCTTTAAATGCACTTGTGAAAAAAGTTTTAATGAGAACATTTGCTTGTATCTTATAAAAATTCCAGAATGTTAAGTAATAAAATGTTTAATGAGGTGACACCCAAACTTCCAGTCTAAGAGCCAAGTCACCGTTATTGGTGTAATTGTGGAGTTTTGCCCCAGAATTAATGTCTATAAATTTAAGTTTCCTCAACGACCGCTTCACTGCACATTAAGATATACAGAGCCTTTTATACTGCCTGCAATTTAATTTGAACCCGTTTTAAAGGTCTGAAAATACCCAGATTTTGCTGTTTGCCAGTTTCTAAACCACATGATCAATAGTACATACTAAGACTGCCATTTTTTGTAGGTTACGATGGTACATGAATTCTGCTGTATCAATGAGGTTCTGTTGTGTAGCGTACAGAACTCCGGGCCCAGTCTGTGGTCGGCTGCTGTTCACTTACACGAGCTTAGGTCAAACCACAACATTTTATTTTAATAATTCAACAAGTTGCAGCGGGTGAGTGGGAGAGCCGAGCCTGTTTCCTGCCAGACGACTCTGTCTGCATTGCCACAGCTCACGTTGGAAGGGGCTCTTTACATGTTTACGGTATGTACAGGAACAGTAAAATAACTTGAAATGGATAGTTCACCCTCATGTTGTTCCAAAGCCATATTCATTACTTCTGTTGAACACAAAAGGGGATTTTAGTCCGAATGTTAGCCTAAGTGACCATTCACTCTCATTGTATGGAAAAATTAAAGTGAATGGTGACAGAAACTAAAGGCCGGTACGTCTCGCACATAGTGCACATGGTGTTATCTCGCCAATTAAATTGCTGAGGAAAAGGTGAATTGATTTTGTGATGAACGGGCCCTAGCACCCTGGTGCATGTTGGGGCTGCTGTGCCAGGGGAATGTCACTCCAAATTTCATTTTTTAGCACTTAAATGTTGTTAAGAGTGTATCACAGTGTAAAACATGTAATTTCCTGTTTCCAGTAGGTGGCGCTATGACTATAACTGAATATTGGCATGTGGATGTATTCAGGCTGGGACTCTTATAAAACGTGAAGTTTGGAGCACATTGGACATTGCATGTATTAGTTACATCAACCTTCCTGCGAAATATCGAATTTTGTCAGACCGTCGCGGCCGCGCCGTGCAGTGAAAACTCAAAAGCTTTGCAATTTAGCATCGCCAATGCATTTAGATTAGAATAACCAAATATGAAGTAGATCTGATTAAATCTCTTGGAGGAGTTCGTTAAAGTACGAGGCCTGGAAATGGCAAAAACTGAGCAAAAATTGATGAGTAAAACCAAAATGGCTGACTTCCTGTTGGGTTTAGGATATGGCTCTAAGAGACTTTTTTGTACGTGTTGACATGTTACAAATGCCTACCAATTTTCTTACTTGTAGGTGAAGCGTGGCATGAGGGCTGCTTCGTTGAAATATTGTAGGTGGCGCTATCAAGCTATTTTGCCATAATTCTA
This sequence comes from Xyrauchen texanus, assembly GCF_025860055.1. Lineage (NCBI taxonomy): Eukaryota > Metazoa > Chordata > Actinopteri > Cypriniformes > Catostomidae > Xyrauchen > Xyrauchen texanus. The sequence goes on along the minus strand of NC_068301.1, from coordinate 3,436,272 downwards.
AAACCAGTATCAGATGTAAATTTTCCACTATTTTGAGATGTGTGCAAAGTTTCATGAGTTCTCAAGCATGTTTAGGCCTCAAAAATGTGACTCGTTTCATATCGAACTTCGTCAGGCCACCTTCAACGAAAACTCAAATGCTTCAATTAAGACTGACTAAATATAATGTTGATCTGATTAAATATCTGGGAGGAGTTTGTTAAAGTACAAGACCTGGAATTGGCTGTTTCCAGTAGGTGGCGCTATGACTATAACTGAATATTGGCATGTAGATGTATTCAGGCCGGGACTCTTAAAAAACGTGAAGCTTGGAGCAGATTGGAGACTGCATGTATTAGTTACATCAACCTCCTGTTTCATGGCGAAACATCGAATTATGTCAGACCGTCGCGGCCGCGCCGTGCAGTGAAAACTCAAAAGTTTGCAATTTAGCATCGCCAATGCATTTAGATTAGAATAACCAAATATGAAGTAGATCTGATGAAATCTCTAGGAGGAGTTCGTTAAAGTGCGAGGCCTGAAAATGGCAAAAACTGAGCAAAAATAATGAGTAAAACCACAATGGCTGACTTCCTGTTGAGTTTAAGGCATGGTCCAAGATACGTTTTTGTAGGCATCTGCTAAATGACTAAATGTAAATTATTTTGCATTTTTAATCTTATTATGTTGCCAACATTCATCACACTGGAAATTAAAAGTAAATCCATGTGCATTGCATTCCAAAATGTCTTGTCAGAAGGGGCGTAGTCAGACATGAGTTGTCCGGCCTGTCCCGCCTCCAAACTGGCACCACAGCCTCTACCACACTCTAATATATTTAATGACGTGATGTGTTTGGTTGATGTTTTAGATATTTCTGTTCTTTTCCAAAGTTTAGTGATGAAGCATTTCGAGAGAGGTCTCTTTGTTTACTAGTCCAGTAACAGATTATTCTGGGATGTTGCTCTGGGCAGCAAGGGGGCAGTGTGTGAGTTTATGTGGCCAGTGAGATCAGTTAGTGGTGTTTATGAGTTTGCAACAGGGATCTTTAGTAGATTTTCCCATGCTTTTTGTATATGTTTTTACCCTGAATCAAAGCTAATTAGTCTCTCTTTCTAACTCTTATTTACTCGCTTAGATTTTCCCAGTGGCACGGCTCCCATGATGCACTCTGGCTTCCTTGCCACAACCAATTGATAAATGGCCCCATGTACGCCTTCACGATTAATTTCTGCCCGTCAGCAGTGTGAGGGCTGTGGCTTTGGGGGTTTGTGTTGGCAACGGGGGAGAGAGGGAGAGAGACATGGGGTGGGATTTGAGTGTTTGAAGGGTGTGGCATCACTCCAAAAACAACATTTCCTGGCAGTGGGTTTAGGCCACCAGTGCCTGACAAACTGGCATGAATCCGGCCAAACATGGTTGCATGTGAAGTTACACAGATGGGTTATTCCATGACAACTCAACCCCCGGTTTGAAATGTAGTTAGTTCCTCGTTGTCTGGAACGCATCAGGATGAATTAGCATTAATACTACGAATACAATGTGGTCACATGTGCTTGACAACCTGGTTTGAGTGATCTGATCACAAAACCTTTTCAACCAATTCATGTTCGAAACTATTTTAAAGAACGATTTGCAGAAATAAGTGGGACTTCACATCAGTAAATGCATTTAGCTACATGCACACCAAAACTACCAAACCAACTTAGACAACTGTATTTACAAAAGATTAGAAATCAATGGATTATTCCCAGCTTTTAACATCAAAATGTAAACAGTCATGCGCACAACGCTTGCACAAATTGGATAAGCCAGTCAGAATGCAGTTAAAGGTGATTGTACACAAAACGAAATTGGAGAAATGGGCAAAAATCTTTGTGTTAATTGGTTTTTGCTTAAAATACCTCAATAAAGGCAAACAGTTTAAGGCGTTTACAAGACCACACACACTGCTGGCTTATTCAGCAAAGCCTTTAAATGCACATGTTAACACGCTCATTGAAATAAACTGTTCAAAAAACAATTCCCAGAAACGAGTCGGTCACTGCTCTATATGAAACAAAGTCTGGCTCAACCTCCTTGCATTCAGATGGAACTGGGCTCTCGTCCTCTAAATAAAGTCTAGAAGGTTTTCCACACATGATGGAGAGCGCTTTGACGTCTCCGTTTGAGTGAGATGCCAAACACTCAGGGCCTGAAACCAACAGGACAATATCTGGGGAGAAATTCAACAAACTGTGTGTCAAAGGGCCAAAAGAGTTCACATAAAAACGAAGAGCACGTTGATTTGTTATGAACTTCCTGTAAACATTTAAGTACTGAGGCTGAAATATTACAGAGCTTGTGTTTGTTTTCTGTGCTCGTTTGCATGTTTTTGGCCATTATTGTGAAGCATAGCGAGCCAGTGAGGGTAAAGGTTTAACCCTAACACAACAAGTGAAATCTTTTATTTTCGTTTTTGAAGGTTGCCCCATAAGCACACCGGCGTCTTAATGAATTAAGATGTATTATGTTGGCTTGAAAAACATATCTACACTGGGCTTATTAGGGTTGTTCCAAAATCCCTAAAAATGGACTCCAGTCAGGTCTTCTAAACAACCAAATTGGGCCCGGTTGCTAGGGAGTGTAGAGTCACATGGGGTAACCTCCTTGTGGTTGCTATAATGTTGTTCTCGGTGGGGCATGTGGTGAGTTGTGCGTGGATGCCACGGTGAATAGCAAAACCTCATGCGCTATGTTTCCACGGTAACGCGCTCAACAAGCCACGTGATAAGATGCGCGGATTGACGGTCTCAAACGCGGAGGTAACTGAGATTCGTCCTCCACAACCCGGATTGACGCCACCACGAGGACATTGGGCACATTGGGAGTTGGGCTTTCCAAATTTGGGAGAAAAGGGAAGGGAAAAAGCCTCAATAATTTGCTGCAACTACAAGACTACGCTAACGCACAAAATGATTGACAGGCATAAAGCATCCGCGGACACATTTTTGTTTGCAGGACGTAGGAATGTTTTTTGGATACCTTTGAATGAAAAAATCACTTACAGCACATTTAAAATTTGTAATTCGATTTCTACATTTTCTGAAGGAAACACGAGTGCTGCTTTCTTGCCAGGAATTTTGCTGAACGTTGCCGCCTTAACGCTAAGGTGTGCTTGGTGGTAACCAGGGAGTTGCTATGCATTTGTTGGGTGGTTACTAGGGCAATTTGGGTGGCTGCTTACTTTCCAAGTCAAAAGAGTCCACCCTCAAGTCTCTATGATATGGCTCCTTCAGAATAAGAAAGTTTCATACTTTGGGGATTGTTTCAATCCCTAAATGTGAAGTATGATGAAGAGTAATCGTCAAGCTTGCCTTAGGCAAGCGTGTTTGGAGGCATGTCAACACTGAATTGGATTAGGTTTAGTGTAGGGGATATTTTGTTTGTAATGTTGGGCATTTCCCTGTTTCTCCGACCAACAGGAAGTGAGCCCAGAGTCGGCATTAGTCAAGCGGGGAATTCTGAGAGGATTTTAAAGCCTGAAGTTTTGTTAACTGCTCACAAAAATATATTTACACCCACCAGTTTAGTTTTCAGTGATGTAATATTTCCTGAGCAATTGCTGGGCCGTGTTGGGTTGCATTCAGAGCCGTGTACATGCAACACGCTCCAAAGGGGGGCGAGTAATTGAAAATGCATGTTTCATGAACGACAGTCAAATGGACATCTGTTTGGGATTTTTCTCTTGCTCCTTGCTGAACGGATTCAAAGAATTGCAGAGGTGTGAAAAGCCCCAAACTGACCCGCACAAGACCCTAATCTATTTTCACAAATCTGGTATAAATTATACTTGATGACAGTCAAGTTTATAATAATTCTTGTGGCCAACTCTCGATAATCATTTTATAATTTATGGACATAATTAGACAAATGTTCAATATAGTTACCCAGAAATCACTTTATTGTCTGTATTGAGATGCAGCTCTGGCATGCAGCAAAGCATCAGTTACAGTTTCTTGTGCTTTCTAGGCGTACACAGTATAGTGATCAATTAAATATGTATGCAGAGCTATGCACCTTTAAAATTACACTGAAAAATACAGCAAGTGCAGAGCAGGGAATTGGAAGGTTTGATATTTCTGAGGTAGTTAAAAACTGGGGAGTGGTGTGTCTCTCTCTCTCTCTCTCTCTCTCTGGTCACCCAGCTGTGCAAACATCCTTCAGGCTTTTGTTGAGGAAGAGCAGTCACAAATCCAGGGAAACAGCAGGAAGGTGGCAAAGTCTAGAACGCAGGGGTCTAACACTGTTTTCTCGACAACTGTGGTTGCATTGGTGGGCACAGGAACCCGTGACACTGCTGAATGAACCACCATTGAACTACCACCTAAAACGCAGAGCATACTGCCACAGAAAAGATTTCAATAACTGCTCCAAATAAATACAACTATTTAATGTGTTTCAAGTAAAGATCACATCATTGTCCAAGGGCAATGTTTGATGAAGACCCAATAAGGGGTCAGGTTTAATAAACAAATGTAATAAAATTGATTTTTTTGTGTGCTGTTTGCCTGTGTAAAGCTCACTGCCACAATGCTAGGGTTTTCTGAATGGTTCTAGGACATTGACAGATGGTTGCTATGTTCTGGTGGGTTTCTTGGTGGTTGCTTGATGGTAACTTTTGTAACTTTTGGAGCAGATTGGACATTGCATGTATGGTACAAAAGTTGCTCTCACGGTGCTAGCGTGTTGCTATGGTGTTTTAAGTTGTTGATAGGTGGTTGTTTGGAAGTTTGGGGCGGTAGAGTGGTTTTGGTGGTTACCAGGGCATTGCTAGGTGGTTGCTAGGGTGTTTTGGGTGGTTATTATGTTGTTGCTAGATGTTTTAGGTGATTGATAGGACATTGCAAGGTGGATGATTGGGTGTTTGGGGTGGTAGGGTGTTTTGCTTGCTGCTAGGTCATTGCTAGTGCATTGGTAGGTAGTTGCTAGGGTGTTTTTGGTGGTTTCTAGGTGGTTGCTAGAGTGCTTGGGTAGATAGGGTGTTTTCAGTGGTTGCTAGGGCATCATTTGGTGGTTGCAAGTGTTTCGGGTGGTTACCATGTTGTTGCTAGGATGTTTTGGGTGGTTGCTACAGTGTTTGGGCTGGTTCCTAGATGGTTGCTACATTGTTTGGGCAGGTAGGGTGTTTTGGGTGGTTACTAGGTTGTTGCTAGGGTGTTTTGGGTGATTGATATGACAGTGCAATGTGGTTGCTTGGGTGTTTGGGGTGGTAGGGTGTTTTTGCTTGTTGATAGCTCATTGCTAGGACATTGCTATGTGGTTGTTGGGTGTTTTGCATGTTGCTAGTACGTTGCTAGGTAGTTGCTAGGGTGTTTTGGTGGTTGCTAGAGTGCTTGGGCAGATAGGGTGTTTTCAGTGGTTGCTAGGGTATCACTTGGTTGTTTCAAATGTTTTGGGTGGTTACCAAGATGTTGCTAGGGTGTTTGGGCTGGTTCTTAGGTGGTCGCTACAGTGTTTGTGCTAGTAGGGCGTTTTGGGTGGTTCCAAGGTGGTTGCTACTGTGTTTGGGCTGGTAGGGTGTTTTGGTTGTTGCTAGGGTTTTTAGGGAGGTTAATAGGTTGTTGCTATGGTATTTTGAGTGGTTGTTAGGTTGGAAACGATGTGTGTTGTGAGAAGCACTGTACAAATAAAATGACTTGTTTGGTGGTTGCTACATTGTTTGGGCTGGTAGGGTGTTTTGTGTGGTTGCTAAATGGCTGCTACGGTGTTTGTGCTGGTAGAGTGTTTTTTTTTTTGGTTGCTAGGGCATTGTTAGGTGGTTGCTATGGTGTTTTATATGGTTGTTTATGGTAATGATAGGTGATTGCCTAGGTTAGGTATAGGAACAAACCCCTTACCCCAAGTATGAGTAATTGTAATACTCGCCCTAGTAAACATCACTTACATCAACCCTCTCTCTCTCTCTCTCTCTCTCTCTCTCTCACTCACTCTCTCTCTGAGGAGTTCCAGCAATCCCTGACAGCTGTTGGAGTTTGTGTGTATGTTTCAGCAGGTTTTTACTCATGTGTTTGGAAAATATCACACAAATGTTCACACACACAAATACTCAAAGCCCAAGTTCTGCAGGATATTAAACAGTGTGGTTTCTCAAACATACTCCGTTATAAGCTGGCAGGGGAATCTGGCAGAGTCAAGCCGGTGGGTGGAGCCAGCCTCCAGCATAAATGTTTATTGGTCTTTTGTTTTGGCAGTCTGGGAGTTTAGTCTGACAGTCATCTCACTCACGCTGGGGTGAATAAATCTCTCCTCAATCTCCAAACAGCTGAACAATCTCAGAAAACCTTCTGAAGACCAAGCTGGTACAACACATTCTTAAAAATACAGGTTCCTCAATGTTTTTTTGCATTTGAAGCTCAGTGCAAAACCCTCTATGAGAGTCATTAGCTGTCTTGAAGCACTACGCCTTAATACGCCTTAACTCAAACCCCAAACATTTTTACATTTTTGAGTGAAAATGCATCGTCCAAATAGCACTCGCCATTGTTTATGTGAACATGATTACTTCCTGGTTCCCACGAGACCACTTCCCATTATCAGAAGCACTAGAGGGAAATGTATTCACACTTGAACTGATGCAAATATGTCTGATGGGAGATGGTGCTTGTTAGTAATTCTTCTGAATGGCGTTGACTTTCGGAAGAAGCGTGTCGATTTCCTGTGTGATCGTGATGGATTTGAGAGCTATATCAGAGGGAAAGATTTTCATCGAATATTGACTTACATTTTGGCATATGTAGATACATGAGTCTAAAGTTCTCTCCTGCCATACAGGTTTGGAATGAAATAATGTTGAGGAAATGGCGAAATTTCTTTTTCTAATATACATTAACAGTTTATTCTAGTATTTAGTGGCTTTTATTAGTGTTTGTGGTGTTTTTTTCCCCCCATTATTAATGTATGAAGCAGGAATTTAAGGCAAGTTCACAACACTTGCACAGAGAGCAAGGAGGACAAAGGGACACATGAGGGAGGGAGAGATATTTAATTTCAGATTTATCACTGCTGTGCGGCAGTGCTCTCAAATGCACCATGAACAAAGCCCTGAGGAAATGGATAAACCCAAACCTTTAAAACACAAGCTGTAAACCTTTCTAAAACAAGGTAGAAACCCTCAGTCTCGCTGATCTAATCTGGTAGCTGCTTATTTGTTTTTCGTTATCTTGTGCGATAGCAAAACTGGCAAAGATTCTGAACAATTACAGACTGATCGCACTGGGAATTCGGCGACAATTGCTCGAAAATTCTGCTGATGAAATGTATCTGTGATTAGCTCAATTTGAAACCACTGCCCCCAAGTGGCCGAAGCTGGAAGCTGTAAAATGTCCACAGGGTGGCGTCAAGAGCGAGTTGGATTTTTAGCTGTAAATGACGCATTACAGTTAATAGGAATGCATATTTTATTAAGCATACACCCAAACCCCAACCCCAACCCTAAACCTAACCATCAGTGCAGTTAAAATGTAATTTTAAAACAAGAATGCAATGTCCGAATCGCACTCACCAGTGTCTTTATGAATATGATTATTTACTGGTTTTCTTTTAGACCAGAACCCATATTTCTCAGGCTGCTCATGCAGTCTGAATTTATGCTAAAATATTTGATGAGGATGGCGCATTTTGGCAGTATGGGGTTGATTTCAAGGTACAAATCTTTAAATGTGATCATGTTGACAAATCAAAGCAGCATAGCATAATCTTTACGCCAATTCTGATTTAGAAAATGCTAAAATCTAGTCATAAAAGTATAGATTATATAACTGAATGGAGCATTAATTTTTGGTTTCTTCTCTTGAGAGTTTTCATTTTCATGGTGGGTTTGTATGTTCTCTGAGCTCTTGTGGCGAACATCTTCTCTCAGCTGGTCATTAAACACCATCCTGACCATACTTCATCACCACCATCTTTCTCACCAGCCACAATTACATTCCCTGTTTGTTTTGTATTCCACTCAGTCGAGTAATAGCCGAGTTTATCCGCAGATCTTCGACAACAAAGTGAGAGGAAATTATCCCCCGACTGGAATAATGGGAGGGAGAGTGGAAATGGATGGCTGCGCTTCAGCGAAGAGGCCCGTCTTATCTGCGGGACCGCTCCGGTTCCAAAGCCCCTGGGTTGAGAGAACTGGATCTGGCAGGTCTTGGGTTTACTGTGGACCCTGACCGCCCAGTACGCGCAGGGCTCAAATACCCAATGCAGTCAGTGCAGTTGTGTTTTTAATGTGCTTTAGTGATGCATGATTGGAATTGAAAGTTCTTGTGAGACCCTTTTCTAAGAAAACAAACCTTTCCCTCCTTTTTAAGGCAAGTCATGTGGCAAACTGTTTCCTTGCCAGAATTGACACTTGACATTGACACCCTTATATTGACTTTTGAGTTGACCATTAGCCATATTTTGAAGTAAGCCAACTGAAAATTAAAATTCTGTTATGCTGTAAATTATATTTACACTGGACTTTTACATAAAATGAAAGATATTCACTTTTAACCTACTGTAACCATTGAAGTTATTAGAGGTTGGTTAGAAATGAGGACACGGAAGATTCATTGCCGTTTGGTCACGAGACACGGAAGATCCAATGCCATCTGGTCACGAGACACGGAAGATCCAATGCCGTTTGGTCAGGAGACACGGAAGATCCAATGCCGTTTGGTCACGAGACACGGAAGATACAATGCCGTTTGGTCACGAGACACGGAAGATCCAATGCCGTTTGGTCACGAGACACGGAAGATCCAATGCCGTTTGGTCACGGGACACGGAAGATCCAATGCCGTTTGGTCACGAGACACGGAAGATCCAATGCTGTTTGGTCACGAGACACGGAAGATTCATTGGCGTTTGGTCACGAGACACGGAAGATCCAATGCCATCTGCTCACGAGACACGGAAGATCCAATGCCGTTTGGTCACGAGACACGGAATATCCAATGCCGTTTGGTCACGAGACACGGAAGATCCAATGCAGTTTGGTCACGAGACACGGAAGATCCAATGCCATTTGGTCACGAGACACGGAAGATCCAATGCCGTTTGGTCACGAGACACAGAAGATCCAATGCCGTTTGGTCACGTGACACGGAAGATCCAATGCCGTTTGCTCACGGGACACGGAAGATCTAATGACGTTTTGTCACGGGACACGGAAGATCCAATGCTGTTTGGTCACGAGACACGGAAGATCCAATGCCATCTGCTCACGAGACACAGAAGATCCAATGCCGTTTGGTCACGGGACACGGAAGATCTAATGACGTTTGGTCACGGGACACGGAAGATCCAATGCTGTTTGGTCACGGGACACGGAAGATCCAATGCCGTTTGGTCACGAGACACAGAAGATCCAATGCCGTTTGGTCACGAGACACGGAAGATCCAATGCTGTTTGGTCACGAGACACGGAAGATCCAATGCCATCTGCTCACGAGACACAGAAGATCCAATGCCGTTTGGTCACGAGACACGGAAGATCCAATGCCGTTTGGTCACGAGAGACGGAAGATTCAATGCCGTTTGGTCACGAGACACGGAAGATCCAATGCCGTTTGGTCACGTGACACGGAAGATCCAATGCCGTTTGGTCACGGGACACGGAAGATCTAATGACGTTTGGTCATGGGACACGGAAGATCCAATGCCGTTTGGTCACGAGACACAGAAGATCCAATGCTGTTTGGTCACGAGACACGGAAGATCCAATGCTGTTTGGTCACGAGACACGGAAGATCCAATGCCGTTTGGTCACGAGACACGGACGATCCAATGCCGTTTGGTCACGAGACACGGAAGATCCAATGCCATCTGGTCAGGAGACACGAAGATCCAATGCCGTTTGGTCAGGAGACACGAAGATACCATGCCGTTTGGTCAGGAGACACAGAAGATCCAATGCCGTTTGGTCACGAGACACGGAAGATCCAATGCCGTTTGGTCAGGAGACACGAAGATCCCATGCCGTTTGGTCAGGAGACACAAAGATCCCATGCCGTTTGGTCAGGAGACACGAAGATCCCATGCCGTTTGGTCACAAGACACAGAAGATCCAATGCCGTTTGGTCACGAGACATGGAAGATACAATGCCGTTTGGTCACGAGACACGGAAGATACAATGCCATTTGGTCACGAGACACGGAAGATCCAATGCTATTGGTGGCCAAATGGCATCAACAGCCAATATTTGAAGTCGTATGGACTAAGCCATACTTTTATAAAATATTTATCATGCACTTTAGGAGCTTTACAGCACTTACTTCATTAAATGAAAAGGAAATGTGTGAAAACATCTTATTTTGTGCTCCACAAAAGAAAGAAGTTAGTAATATGAGTTTGAGTAATGTCCACACTATTACATTTTCAGTTTCCTAGCATCATAGTTTTCCAAGGTATCCGGTGCTTGATTTTCAGTACAGAAAAATGCCATTCTTGTGCGGATTAAAGCAGGGGCATAGATTCCAGGGGGATGGGGGAGATAACCCCCCAATAATCAAAACCCGCAATTTTCAAGCCAAATCTACGCCCTTGGATTAGAGGTGTAAACATGGCAAAATCAATATGCTTTCAACCAAAAATGTATTAGTGTGGACGTGGCCTATATTATAACAGACTTTTATTTTTTGAGTGAACTATTCATAAAAAAATGGCTTGACTTACAATAAATTTTCAATTAATCATCTTTAATGGTGCATTCAGTAATTTGGGGTTAAATTAAAACGTTTTACACATTAAAAAATGTATTGTTTTTTGTGAAGAGTCATTTGAATGGCGTGCACTTGACTCATAATAGTTGTTATTATGCATGGTGCGGGTCACACCAGGTTGACATGACCCGCCATGCTTCATTAAACGTCGAAGAAGCGAATCCTCGTGCACATTGGCTGCCTCCTATGTAGATATACTTGGCTATGCTTAGCGCAGTGTGGTTTGGTGATGCGCAGAGCAAAACGAACACAATGGAACATATTTATTATCGTGCTTTAGAAGCAGAGACAACAGGAGATTCAGTAGCTGTAATGCCATTGAAGCGAAAAAGGTCCGAAGCAAGAAGACAGTAAGACATCGGTATGGCATACACAAGGTGGAAAGATTTGATGATGGAGAAAAACATGAGTAAATGGTCTGCAATTATATAGCACCTTTTTAACCTTAGCGGTATTCAAAGCACATGTCATTCATCCATTCACACACCAATGGTGGCAGAGCTGCTATGTAAGGTGCTAGCCTGCCATTGGGAGCAACTTGGGGTTCAGTGTCTTGCCCAAGGTCACTTTGGCATGTGGAGTCGTGTGGGCTGGGAATTGAACCACCAACCCTGTGATTAGTGGCCAACCCGCTCTACCACCTGCACCACAGCCGCCCCAGAGTTGTGATGCCAATTTTTTGGACAGGTAAGGAATTATGAATTTACAGAAAACTCATACAAGATTCCCTCAAACTTTTTAAAATGACATGTGTAGTCAACGTATATTAGTAAAGGACAGTTTTCAGCTGTGTTTCAAAATGCAAACAGAACGCAACATGCAATTGTCTTTTCTTTGGCGCATCGATTGTTGTGGATTTTGAGTAAACCATGACGTTGGTTTGCTTGGAAACAAAACGAGTTCTTCAAATGCAGTATTCATGGACATGCTAAACTTGATCATCAAAAACAATTCTAATCATTCCTTTACCATTTACCATTCTGTGTCGCTAGATAATTGAGGTTTTTAGAAATAGTCCTTATCTGTAGAAGTCTATTAGCTTAAATTCTGACATTTGTTATTAGGCAAAGCAGTTATATTATAGTAGTAATAAACCTCATAATGACCTCAAACTCCGACATTTTCCAGATTCAAATGAAATTCCAGAGCTGGCGGGGCAGCAAAGACGATCATGCTAATCCACGTCGATAGATGGCAGTACAGCGTCTAACACCACTGTCCTATCAGTACTTAAAGTATACGAAGAAGAGCAATGCTAATGCTAGCTAGAGAACTACAAGTCATGGTAATACTACAGTTTGCATTCCACTGATACGCATTATCATATGCATTATATATTTATTAAAACTAGAAGCTCTTGAGCATAACATCAAATCCTTTCATTTGCGGTGTCTGAAATAATTTAGCATGCTTAAAGCCTAGCGTGACCGCAACTTTAGTTTCATAACACACATATGATTGCAAATAGAATTGACTGATGAGCATTACATGTGTCACATGATCTCAACAAATTAAAAGGTTTGAATTTTTAATACCGAGAACAAACTTAACACAGGTATCTGTGACTTAAGTTAAAGACCTAAGAACCTTTTCTTAATCTCTCTCTCTCTCTCTCTCTCTCTTTTCCTGGCAGTAGGATAAACATGATGTGCACATTCTTGTGGTTGCCATGGAGACGCAGAGAAAGCACAGCTGGACGCGGAGAATATGAGGTAATCCTGAGTGGCGGGGGCTGCTGGGTAAATACTGATCTTGAATGAGAAATAAAACTAGAAGAATTACAGTAAAGACACAATTATAGCGGCCGGCTGAGAAGTTTGTGTTTCGGGGGGGTGAACGGTAGGTACTGGAAGCACTGGAGACCGTTTACAGCAAATGATTTTGAAAATGTCTTCAACCGCGTTCACCGTAAATACAGTTAAAGAAATATTTCACCCAAACATGACAATGCTGTCATCATTCACTCATGCTCATGTCGTTCCAAACCTGTATGACTTTCTTTCTTCTGAGGAACACAAAGTCTGATATAATTCTGCCTTGCACTTACTTTTGTATTGGAAGAGCATGAGGGTGAACTAGTAACTTTCTCGCCTCTAATGAACTTTAAGATGGTTGGAGCACATTTTCTCACATTATGATGTCATGCCAACATCATATGCTCAAATATACCCCTCTAGCCCTTTAATGATGATGGAGAGTTTTGGTCTCTGGCTGTATTTAGCCGATCAGCATGAGTTTTTTAGTACGAACTCAAGCCCACATAAATCAAAACACACACACACACACACACACACACACACACACACACTGACTCGTTTTAGACACACACCGCCACCCACATGCAGACATCAGAATATCTTCTGTTCCACACACACACACTGTCTGGCATCAGAATAGAAGCTGAATCTTGACTGATCCGCTTCCATGTGTGAATGTCGCTACTTCATCAGGGACA